>NC_047506.1:405200-498238 GCF_902827115.2 Pseudochaenichthys georgianus | reverse complement strand
TACTCTTATTTTTCTGACGACTTTTTACTTTGACTTCTTACATTTTGAACAAATACCTGTACTTCCTACTTCTTACATGTTGAACTCAAATACCTGTACTTTCTACTTCTTACATGTTGAACACAAATACCTGTACTTTCTACTTCTTACATGTTGAACCCAAATACCTGTACTTTCTACTTCTTACATGTTGAACACAAATACCTGTACTTTCTACTTCTTACATGTTGAACACAAATACCTGTACTTTCTACTTCTCACATGTTGAACACAAATACCTGTACTTTCTACTTCTCACATGTTGAACACAAATACCTGTACTTTCTACTTCTTACATGTTGAATTCAAATACCTGTACTTTCTACTTCTCACACGTTGAACACAAATACCTGTACTTTCTACTTCTTACATGTTGAACTCAAATACCTGTACTTTCTACTTCTTACATGTTGAACACAAATACCTGTACTTTCTACTTCTTACATGTTGAACTCAAATACCTGTACTTTCTACTTCTTACATTTTGAACTCAAATACCTGTACTTTCTACTTCTTACATGTTGAACTCAAATACTTGTACTTTCTACTTCTTACATTTTGAACTCAAATACCTGTACTTTCTACTTCTTACATGTTGAACTCAAATACTTGTACTTTCTACTTCTTACATTTTGAACTCAAATACCTGTACTTTCTACTTCTTACATGTTGTACTCAAATACCTGTACTTTCTACTTCTTACATGTTGAACACAAAAACCTGTACTTTCTACTTCTTACATGTTGAACACAAATACCTGTACTTTCTACTTCTTACATGTTGAACTCAAATACCTGTACTTTCTACTTCTTACATGTTGAACTCAAATACCTGTACTTTCTACTTCTTACATGTTGAACTCAAATACCTGTACTTTCTACTTCTTACATGTTGAACTCAAATACTTGTACTTTCTACTTCTTACATTTTGAACTCAAATACCTGTACTTTCTACTTCTTACATGTTGAACTCAAATACCTGTACTTTCTACTTCTTACATGTTGAACTCAAATACCTGTACTTTCTACTTCTCACATGTTGAACTCAAATACCTGTACTTTCTACTTCTTACATGTTGAACTCAAATACCTGTACTTTCTACTTCTTACATGTTGAACCCAAATACCTGTACTTTCTACTTCTTACATGTTGAACTCAAATACCTGTACTTTCTACTTCTTACATGTTGAACACAAATACCTGTACTTTCTACTTCTCACATGTTGAACTCAAATACCTGTACTTTCTACTTCTTACATGTTGAACTCAAATACCTGTACTTTCTACTTCTTACATGTTGAACCCAAATACCTGTACTTTCTACTTCTTACATGTTGAACTCAAATACCTGTACTTTCTACTTCTTACATGTTGAACTCAAATACCTGTACTTTCTACTTCTTACATGTTGAACTCAAATACCTGTACTTTCTACTTCTTACATGTTGAACTCAAATACCTGTACTTTCTACTTCTCACATGTTGAACTCAAATACCTGTACTTTCTACTTCTTACATGTTGAACTCAAATACCTGTACTTTCTACTTCTTACATGTTGAACTCAAATACCTGTACTTTCTACTTCTTACATGTTGAACCCAAATACCTGTACTTTCTACTTCTTACATGTTGAACTCAAATACCTGTACTTTCTACTTCTTACATGTTGAACTCAAATACCTTGTACTTTCTACTTCTTACATGTTGAACACAAATACCTGTACTTTCTACTTCTTACATGTTGAACTCAAATACCTGTACTTTCTACTTCTTACATGTTGAACTCAAATACTTGTACTTTCTACTTCTTACATGTTGAACCCAAATACCTGTACTTTCTACTTCTCACATGTTGAACTCAAATACCTGTACTTTCTACTTCTTACATGTTGAACTCAAATACCTGTACTTTCTACTTCTTACATGTTGAACTCAAATACCTGTACTTTCTACTTCTTACATGTTGAACACAAATACCTGTACTTTCTACTTCTCACATGTTGAACTCAAATACCTGTACTTTCTACTTCTTACATGTTGAACTCAAATACCTGTACTTTCTACTTCTTACATGTTGAACACACACAAATACCTGTACTTTCTACTTCTTACATGTTGAACTCAAATACCTGTACTTTCTACTTCTCACATGTTGAACCCAAATACTTGTACTTTCTACTTCTTACATTTTGAACCCAAATACCTGTACTTTCTACTTCTCACATGTTGAACTCAAATACCTGTACTTTCTACTTCTTACATGTTGAACCCAAATACCTGTACTTTCTACTTCTTACATGTTGAACCCAAATACCTGTACTTTCTACTTCTTACATGTTGAACTCAAATACCTGTACTTTCTACTTCTTACATGTTGAACACACACAAATACCTGTACTTTCTACTTCTCACATGTTGAACTCAAATACCTGTACTTTCTACTTCTTACATGTTGAACCCAAATACCTGTACTTTCTACTTCTCACATGTTGAACCCAAATACCTGTACTTTCTACTTCTTACATGTTGAACACAAATACCTGTACTTTCTACTTCTTACATGTTGAACACAAATACCTGTACTTTGTACTTCTTACATGTTGAACTCAAATACCTGTACTTTCTACTTCTTACATGTTGAACACAAATACCTGTACTTTCTACTTCTTACATGTTGAACACAAATACCTGTACTTTCTACTTCTTACATGTTGAACACAAATACCTGTACTTTCTACTTCTCTCATGTTGAACTCAAATACCTGTACTTTCTACTTCTTACATGTTGAACCCAAATACCTGTACTTTCTACTTCTCTCATTTCTCAAACAGCTGGTTCCTTTAGTCTGAATGTGTGTTGGTGCGTGGTCATTATTCTTTAGAGTCACTGCGTGCCTATTGGTTGGAACACGATCCGTGTATCCATCACTTCCTGGTCTTCTCTAAAGAAGAGGGACCAATGGAAACGTTGTCATGTTGCCGTTGGTCACCATGGAAACATTCATTAGCTAACAATGACATTATTGTTCTATTGATATAAAGGGAGGTCAGGTACTCTTTAAAGCAGCTGCTAGTTATGGGTACTTTCTACTGAAGTACACTTCAAAGCTCTTTACTTTGACTTGAGTAAAGAAGTTTAGTCAGTACTTTTGAGTATTTTTAAACACGAGTATGTGTACTTCTACTTGAGTAAAGGATGTGTGTACCTCTGACATCTCTGGAAACAGAAAATAAGGCGTGCAACATCAGCATAAACGTGTGTTCCTTTCCTTTCGGAGGCTCACGAGGCAGACAGGTGGACAACAAGCCATACGAGGACACAGACACAAACTGTCTCCCTTACAATTTCAAACACACAGGGGGGCCTTTCATATCTCCCGGAGCTCAGTCCCAGAGCGATGAGTCAGCACCAGCTGCTTTCTAAATCACCACACTCGACAAACAATGTGTGTTAAGCAGCACGCTCACCACAGCCCCTCCCTCTGCTTTCCTCCCAGTGGAAACATGGAAATAATATGCACTTGCTCTCTTTGTCCTCATTGTTACAGTCGAGCCCACTAGCCTAAGTGTTTGTCTCAGAGCTGATCTCATCCACTTTAAGTCTTTAAGCTTTCACCATCCACCCTTCCTGTTTCTGCAGACTATAGCAACACTGACTGCAATACCTGGATAATAAGCCGATTGAGACAATGGTACATTAGCAGTAGCGGTTAGCAACCTGTGCCGGCTAACCGCCTGTCATTTCATTTCAAACCTCTATTGAACCAGATTGGTCCCATTGAGGTCATAGAGCTGAAGCATATAGGTTCCACATGAAACATAAAACAATAAAGGACATCATACATTATATTTACAGGATACATTTACATAGTTAGACATTTACAAGTGCCCTTAGTATCAACAAGCATTTCACTTAGCCTAGCTTTAAAGACATGCAGAGGAATGAGATGCTCAGTTTCATTCTTGCTGAAGATTGTTCCAAGCAAGTGGAGCTGCGCATAAAAGCTGTCTTCCCTCAGACAGTCCTTGCTCTTGGCACATCTAACAAGACTACATCATGTGACCTCAGACAATAGCTGCTTGCAACTCTCCGTGTGATCAGAGAGCAGATATAATACGGGAGTTTACCCAACATGGCTTTATAGATAAACGTGTACCAGTGACTGAGCCTCCGTACAGAGAGTGATGGCAGACCTGCCTCGGCACACAGGGGACAGTGATGAGTCAGTGCGCTGTGATAGGCGGCATCTAACTTGTTCAGGCAATGAGCAGGTGCACTCATATACAACAAATCACCATCAGCACAGGTCAAAGGTCACAGAGCCTTTTCCTGGCCTCAAGCGAGAAACAGGACTTGTTTCTGAAAAAGAAACCTAGGTAAGGCAAGTTTATTTCTATAGCACCTTTCAGCACCAGGCAATTCAAGGTGCTTTACAAAAATGAAAGACATTCAGACAAAGGCATTTCAAAACAGTAAAAGATAATGTTGGAGCTATATATCTCTTTATATTATTTAATAGTTTAACATTTATTTTCTTGCTGTTTTATAGTGTTTATTGAAAATGTATTCTTAGTTAGTCTCATAAGTTAAAGTAGTTTCTATGCTTTTATTTTGAAGGCATGTTTTGGGCACTGGGTGATTAGAGCACCTGGTGTAATTGTATATATTTGAGACAGGTGGAGGTGGGAGGCAGAGCACGAGTAGGCAAACGGTTTTTTAACAGGGTATTTCAAGCTACACAAGGAAAAGCCATAGGAAAGGCTTAAGGAACGAGATATAGGAAACTTGTTCATTGTATTTTGTTATAGGAATAAAATGCACAACGGAGAATCTTGTCTGGACCTGGATCATTGCCCTGCGTAAGATCCGCTAACTAGTGCCTCAGCGGCTGTTAAGTTAACTATCTGTTTTAGTTCTATATGATTTTGGCCGCTACAGATAATAAAAGACAAATTAAAAGAAAAATGAAAGACATTAAGAAAATGGCATTTAAAATCAGTCATTAAAAAGAAAAGCTAATAAAATAAACATTAAAAGTTACAGTGCAGTCTAAGATATGAATAGTTCAATTATTTCGGTTCTTGATTTTTTATTTATTCACAGAACCTCCCTTTGGAAATCCGAACATTTCCGTCCCGATTGTTAATTTAGACGGATTGTTTTCACCATGTTTTGCTCGCATGACATCCACAACCGGACCCTCAGGCGGGTGTACTAGCCCCCTACTCTGCTTTGCGTTCCATAACAAAGTCTTTAAGTGTTACCTGAACACCCTGTGTTACCAAAACACGATTCCCCCCCGTCGTGCTGTGATACTTGTTCCTCAGTACAACTCACCCACAAACTGATCGTAAACCCTGGCTACGATGGATATCCCAAATATCCTACTTTCGAGCCGTCCCTCTCATAAACGTCATGGAGAAATTAATTAAGTTTAAAACATTAAAAGAAAAAATACATGGATAAACATTACAGTGCAGTCTAAGATATGATTAGCTCAATTAAAAGCAGCGACAAAAAGAAAAGTCTTCAGCTTGGATTTAAAAGTAGTCCGAGTTGCAGCGGACCTGGTCTCACCCTCAGCTTTTTAAGCAGGTTATTGACATTTAACGCGACCAGATGAAAAAGGGTGACATCTAGGATGGGAGTTCCAGGTTGGCATGTGAACTGAGAGAAGTAATACATCATACAAATACATGTTCTTTCCCTCTGACCTTTTCGCTCAGTTTGGATCTCGTATGGCAGCGATGATCCACTGTATACCCACTTCTTCACGACCTGCAACATTGTTTTTGTCCATATCGGCGCGACTGGCTTAATTTCCCTTTGTCGATTATTTCCTTCTTCATTATTGCATTGCATTGTTGTTTATCTGTATACTCGTCACCACTGAGCCAGCTTAGAAAACTACAACAACCGCAATAGATCAGGAAGTCCACAGAGAATACAGAGCTCATCTTGGGCAACACCTAAAAAAAACGATTCACAGTGATCAGTATTTAATGTTTCTACTATATAATGTTAAAACTAAACTGTTTACGCCCACTCCGGGACATCCAGGAAGAGGTCCAAGACCGTCCCAAAGGTTTTATGACGGCTGGTCACCCTACTCATTTGGCATACTTACATAAGCGATATTAAAAGTCAGAGAACAGGATGTAAACATATGTATTTTGTTTTCGAGGTGGACATTTGAACACGGAGGTCTATGGGGATGGCATCGCTTTTGAAGGGTCATTTAAAATGTCTTGCTGCTTGGTTACATTATATATTAAACAAGCATGTTATGAATCTATAATGTGAATTTGGTTTAGCATCGAGTGAGTTTTGAGCCTCCGATGTCCATACAAGTCTCCCCTCACTTCCAAGTCCCCTTCGGCAAAAGTCCTGCGTAATATAACTATAATAAAAAGTCCAAATTGAGATTGGAGCTATCTGTGTACAAAGTTGGAGTTTCTGTGAATCCAATTCCTTTGTTTGACCTTTAGCTGAAGTTGGTGTTGAACTCTTGCAGAGGCCAGTGTGTGTGTGTGTGTGTGTGTGTGTGTGTGTGTGTGTGTGTGTGTGTGTGTGTGTGTGTGTGTGTGTGTGTGTGTGTGTGTGTGTGTGTGTGTGTGTGTGTGTGTGTGTGTGTGTGTGTGTGTGTGTGTGTGTGTGTGTGTGTGTGTGCCGCCTCTTTCCAGCCAGGACATGATTCACCGCAGCCTTTGTAGTGGAAGGAATCTGCTTCAGAGGCTGGAATTCTTCCCTTTCTGGTTCCTGGGAAACATGGTCTGATCGGTGTGAACTCAAGTCGCCTCAGCAGACGATAACAACCCCCAGGGTGAGCGTCGGGAGAGTCGAACAGCTCTGCGTGCATTTTTACAAGCTTTGACTGATATTCACGTCGTTAAGATAGTCATTCAAAGATACACAAAACACTGTCCTTATCATTTCCAGCTAGGAATGATTGTAAAGGCAATGAGTGAGTCAAACTTGGAAAGAAATCCTACATATTGACCATGGATAGGCGATAGAAGATGGACTAGTCCATATTAAGATTTTGATAACATTTGGATTCGTTTCCCATCCCTTCTCGGGTCACTGGCTTTTTGCCAACTTCCCTGTTTGAAGGAAGCACAGTGAGAACTCTGGCCTTTACACGCAGGTACTGGGGCTGAACGAAGAAGAGCTGTGCTCCACATGCACCAGCCATTGTCAACCAATCAGAAGTGGCCCATGATAGAAGGTGAGACAGATTGATCCAATCACCTGCCAAGTATTTTTGAAATACTTTTCCAAATGGCTTCCAGTGGAGCTTTAGATGGTGAAACAAAGCGTCTGAGTCAGGTTAGTGACGCTCCATCACGTGTTTCTATCACAGGGTGAATCTTAAACTGAAGCTCGACTTTAAAGCAACCCAACGGAAGTGTCATGTAAGTTTAGTTCTGTCACTCGTAGCTCGGGCTGTGGGGGCGCTAGAGACGGGAGTAAGTTGATACGACCTTCCTAGCCGGAGATATGGCCGCATTTTACAATAAACTTCCGTTGGGTCGCTTAAAAACAAATATCGCAAATCGAATCGCAATCTCTGTCAGAAAAACCAAAATTAGATTATTTCTTATGGAGGCGTGTGGCGGAGTGGGTTGTGCGTTGGTATCAGGGGGTCACAGGTTCAAACCCCACTGCAGTCAGCATGTCGTTGTGTCCCCGAGACACTTCACCCCAAAGTGCTCCTGTGGGGATTGTCCACAGTAAAGTATGACAAGTATAACAAGTAACATGTCATGTCATGTGATGTAATTTCCCCAAACCGTGCAGCCCTAGTCCGTACATACAACCTCAAGCTGAGTATAGAGGAGCCTTTAGCGCCCTCTCTCAGAGTGGGTTAATCTGAAGTGCAAGCAGAGGAGATGTGTGTCCTTAGGCCGGGTTCATCTGGTGAAGGTGCTGATGACTGCGGTCGCCAGGGGGAGGAGCCGGCAGGGCGGAACGAGCTCTTTAGAGGTAGCCTTTAACTAGTCAGTGAAACTCACACGGGTTTCTCAGCCTTTCTCAGGGAGCGCTCTTCCACAGGAACTGAGCGATGTGGGTTACACCACACTCCTCTGTGATGCCAGAGTGTGGGTCTGATGACACCCGCTGGGTGCCAGACATGACACAGTTGTGGCGAACCTGCACAAACAACGACTCCCTGCTTTCACATCATCGGTGGCTGACTGGGATGCGTCATTCCACCGATGATACGTGACAACAGAAATGATGGATAACTTGAAAAGACCAGGAAGTATTTGCTTAGCATGCACTGAGCGAGGTTGGTTGCTCTTTGGTGAAAGCAAACACTCAGGTTTAACTCTTTTTTTTTTTTGTGAAGGGGACAATATGTGTTCATCCAGATGGTCAGACGTGTATTTAAAGAATCTGCCACTTCCTCACAGAGCCCCTCCAACACACACGAACATGACCAATGAGGGCACGAGATCCGTTTGTGCCCTGATGGAAGGCTGACAGGCAGGTAGGCGAAGATTTTCGGGTTTCTGGCGGATTTAGTTACTTTCTTTTGTTGCTTTATTTCGGTTTTAGGGTTAGGTTAGGTTAGGGTTATGTTATTTCATTCTTTTGGGGGAGCCAGCCCCTAGGGTTCGAAACCCCCCAAAACCCTCAAAATGCATAGAAAACTATGCATACCTATAACACAATACAAACACAATGGTCTTACACCTGCATTAGGCTACTACATCACATTGTACATCAGCATGTTCAAATCGGATAGGTGGGCACGAGGGACGTCTGGGCACCTCGATGTACAATTGGCTATTTTGTCCAAAATGTTAAAAAATAAAATATTTGAAAAATGGTATCACACTCACACACACACACACACACACACACACACACACACACACACACACACACACACACACACACACACACACACACACACACACACACACACACACACACACACACACACACACACACACACACACACACACACACACACACACACACACACACACACACACACACACACACACACACACACACACACACACACACACGTCACCGTTTTGGTGCAGTTTGAGCATGTACATACCAAGGTTTAATTATTCTGTCAATGGTTGTAAGTAAGTAAAGTATATTTATAAGTAAGTAGGTAAAGTATATTTATAAGTAAGTAAGTAAAGTATATTTATAAGTAAGTAGGTAAAGTATATTTATAAAGCCCTTTTCACAGACAAAGCCACAAAGTGCTCGACAAAACAATAAAACACCATCATAGGAATCGAACCAGGACCAAGGACCACACGTGTTGAGAAGTCATAAAAGCACCAGAACACAATAAAATCTAAATATCCACTGGGCTGGTGGAAGGAATCGTATGCTCTCTCCCTCCTGTGTCCTCGCCCTTTGCGGTCACCTATGAGCCCTTTTTAGTGCAGCTGACCCCCGCCACCAAGTGTCCACAAATAATATTGCAATATTAATAAGTAACGCCAACAACACCCATAAAATGGCTCCTACACGTGTGTTTCCATAGTTTATATTCTCCTAGCCTTTTAATGACTGCTTTCAAATGTATTAAAATATTAATTTACTTGTTTAATGGGTTTCTTTTGCACTGTGTCCTAATGCCTTTTAGTTTAATAATAATAAATAATAATTCCTTACATTTATTATAGCGCTTTTTCAATGACTCAAAGCGCTTTTACATATACACACATTACACATATATCATACATGCAATGGTCAGATATTGTTTGTTAAACACATACACTTCCATTGCATGTGAAACAGATAGGCTTGTGTGCAAAATATACAAGTACAAATAGTGCACTGTGACATAACTCGAGAACTCGGAAGTATATGTACGATATTGTTTTGCAACAGGAAGGAGAATCATTCAACCTACGAGATTAAGAAGTGAAGCGATATCACGACGTAAAGGACTTTTGTTTTAGCTCCGCACATAATAGGAAGTTGTGAAACAGAGTAGTCATCGGTTCATTCATCAGATGAGTTTCAGCTAGATGTACTTTGAAGCTGATATTCCAGATACACTTCACGCCTCCGTGTTAGACACACGCACGCACACACACACACACACACACACACACACACACACACACACACACACACACACACACACACACACACACACACACACACACACCACACACACACACACACACACACACACACACACACACACACACACACACACACACACACACACACACACACACACACACACACACACACACACACACACACACACACACACTGTGCCTGCCCTGTCAACTGAGCGGTCCTAGCGCCCTTCGCATACAGCACACAAACACACAGGCACACAGGCACGCAGCCAGACACGCCCCTTTTGGCTCAAATACGGCTAATACGGGACGGCTGGCAACCCTATACTGGTATTCAATTACCATGTGCACCATAACGTATGTAAAACAATTAACTTATATTAAAGGTCCCATGTCGTGCTTTTCTGGTTATCACCCGTCCCCTTCTGTGTTAGGAAGGTTTTTATGCATGTAAACCAGGGGGGCCCAACCTTTTTTGAACCGAGAGCTACTTTTAAAGTAGCCAGTCTGCCGAGATCTACCAGTCCAAATAGAGAGGCGTAGCCATTACTGACAGCCTACTACCAGGTAAATACACACTACTACTTGTATAAAACTGACCTTCGTACGATTAATACTTCATAAAATACTGCAGATCCTTTATCTCACCTCTTTCTAATCTACACACATACAAGTATTTACTGAAGTTACACAGCAGTGTTGTTGATACAGAGTTGGAGTTTATTCACACGTCACTACGGTGGGTAATGTTTTCAAGAAACATTGAACAGTGCTGCCACATATGACACAGGAACAAAGAAAAGACTGAACCCTTTCTTTGCCATCATATACAAATAGTGTTGCTACAAAAGTATAAATTAGGCCTACTAATAAGACAACTCAGATCTGAAGCTACACAGGAATCTGCTGCAACGTGCAATAAAAAAGACAACATTAATAGAATCAAACCCTTTTTTTGTTACATTTTAGTCGAGTATAAAAATAAATGCCTTTTAAAATAGGATGCAAGCAACACTAGTTTCTTAACCTAAATTGATAATAGACTATAATCCAATTAAACAGAACAGATCTTAATGTTTGCATTCTTATACCATTTTGTACAATAATTATAATGAATAAGTTCAAACAAACTAAAACTTACAGCTGATTAATAACGGTATGTAACTTGAGTTTTTATTATATCAAAAACCTGTTGAAATTCTGCTGTTATTTTTACTGTCCCCCAAAAGCGCGTCGGCAGCCTCCAGGAAAGCTTCTTTCACAACTTCGCCGTCTTTGAAAGACTTCATGTGTTTCTCAAAGAACGTGACACGATAAGATGCTCTGGAGCATCCTTGCTCTTGTTGTTGGGCCTGGTGAAAATGGACTGCTGTGCATTTAGCTGTCCTTTCAGGCCCCTCCCCTTTGGGAGCGTAGGGCAGAATCAGGAGGGAATTCCGTCTCGTAGCGTTTGTGCACTGTTTTGAAATGCCGCTCCTAAATGACCCTTCTTCGATAAAGCCACGCTCGCATTGCAGACGAGACAGATGGACTTTGAATTGTAATAGATACAAAAATAATCATCCTTCCACTCGGAGTGAAAATTATATATTTGGGGCTTTTTTGCTTCTGCCATAATTGCGGTCTTGTGTGTGTGCGGACTGTCACTCCTGTTGACACGGACAACGTCAGCGAACTAGTGCCCACTGCCCACAAGCCACGCCCCCACACATGGGATCACGCCGGCCAATCACAAAGCTTTGGTGCGTTCAAGTGCATTATTCTGGCACAGGAAGATTATGTTATAGGACATTAACGATACAACTGAATATTGTTGTTCTATTTTTAGACACATCTCGCGATCGACTGGGAATCTCCCCGCGATCGACCGGTTGGGCACCCCTGATGTAAACGGTCTGCAGAGTCAAAACCCTCAAAGTGCACCCATAGCGAGTAAAACTCTAACACAGGAAAGACCTCCCCAAAACGCCTCGTTGGAGATACATCATTGTCCATTTGATTCTTCCGGGTACGCATGATGTCATCCGTACCCGGAACGAAATGGACCAATCTGTGGAGCCGTTACGTACATCCGCGGAGCCGTTATGTTAAGCCCCCGCTGATTGGTCCAAATTGACCAATCCACGGACTTCCTCACACACTCAGTGCAGGCAGCTCTGCTGATCTCTCCTCCCTGGCTGCAGGCTGATAACAGACAGTTGGGATCGCGGCGAAATTCTCTCTGCAGACCCATTCTCACAGCGTTTACCAACCTTTTTCTTACTCGATATCAAGCCACACTTATTGTTTTTACTTCGGCTGTGACTTTGTGTGTGCTCAGCGTGATTCACAACGTCCCGACTGGTCCCGACCAATCGGAGCACACTGGGCTCACAGGGAGGGGGGGGCAAGAGCTGCAGCGAACCGTTTAGTGGAGAGAGTGAATACACATACTTTACAGAGATGCTGTGAGAAACCAATGTGAGTTTGGAACATTGAACAATATAAATCTATTCTAGTCGACCTCAACAATGGAATTATGATCAGTGGAAATGGCCGTGACACGGGACCTTTAAAACCAAGTTATTAGAAACTATAATTTGGCAATTTTTCCGGTTTTCTGAGTCCTCCTGTCGACGTGATTTCAGCTTTTTTAAGTCCAACTTAAATAAACAAAAAGAAAAAAACAGCCCTATTCTGCTCTTTTTCGTATTCATACTTGTATTTTGAGCATCTATTGTGACAAGGTTACTTGCTTTAATGTCGAAAAAAACCAAACAGAGAAGCTCAAGTGTTACACCGTGATGTCACTATGTTCCTGATGTAAACAAAGGAGTCCAATGGAGGCGTTTCAGGCAGGGGAAACTCCCGGTTTGAGTCTCTGCAGACCATTTACATGCACTAACACCGATATAACACACTGCAGGAAAGGGAAACCCAAAAAGAAAAGCATAATAGGAACTATTTAAAGATATATCCATTGTTGCCAGGCAGCCAGTTATAGTTCAAATCAGCTGGGGAAAGTAAGTTAGATATTTAAAAGGGAAATCTGTGTTTGACATACAAGTCATCTGAAAACTTACCATGATTTTATCTTCAGCTCATATTATATAAATATAAATAGAGAATCAAACATGTATTTTCTCTTTGAATGATGCCACACTTAGACTGTCTCAGTATACGTCATATTGTCCCCTTTAAGTTTTCCTCTACAATAATAGGCTCTCCTGACCTGAGACTTTTGGTTTCCCATGCTGAAAAAAACACTTATCTTAAATCTACAGATAAGACTTGGCCTGACCTAATAACAGCCAAACTCAGTGCCAAGGCCTTGCATAACGCATACCAACAAAGAACTATAGAGAAGTGTAACACTGTACATGACATTACAGCCACAGCATGGCCTGGTCCGTGTGCAAAGGATCAAATACAGGAAGTACGGACACCAGACAACCAGAGCAGGGGATCCGCGAGAGACACAGCGGAGAAAAGGATAGTTACAAAAGAGAAATCCGCTGGGTTTGTCTGCGCAGTAAAAGCCATAGTGTTGCTTAGTTAGTTCCTCTCCATTCAATGTGAATAATAAATACACGGTTCCGTTTGGGAGAATGAAGACTATTGTGTACGCATTGAATGGACCTTCGGATATATTCAAGCGGATTCGTGTCATGGCAGTGACGGGTCAGAGCAGACATTTCCTACAGCTGCTCAACAAGCTCCGATCACTTTGGGGTCATCTGTCTGAACCTTATACATTTGCAACTGATTTACTTTATTTAATTCCCAAATAATGTATATATTAGGCTAATCATAGTTGGTTTATGATGTTGTTGCTGATACTCTGTTGTCCTCTTTGTGCAAAGCAAGTTCCCTTAGGGGCAATAAAGATTTAATTATATATTTACACAAGGCCAAGTCTGCCACACATAACATTTTTATTTATTTAGTATTAAAGCATACAGTATTTATTCTATTTCAACTTTTGTCTCGGTCATGTATACATTTGTCTTAGCCCTGCAACCTACTTGGACTATTATGTATTTTCTCATGTCATTCTGTTTTTTCTTGCACTATTTTTTATGTGTAATGTCTTATATATATTTATGTTGTTGGATTTAGGATTTAAGATGTCCATTACCATATCTACGGATATCAGGCCATAAGACTGTTCAACACCTGCACTTTTGAAAGAACATCCATCTGGTTGTAACTTATCAATATTCCAATTACTTGTATAGACTATTCTGCACCATTTCTATTTTATTCTATTGCACTATTATCTGTTGAATTGTGTTGCACTGGTGGAGGAGCCTGTGACCTAAGATCTTCATTATCTGCACTGTAGCTGTGTACAAATTACCATGAAAGCCTTGAATCTTGAACAATGAATCTACTGTGCATTAAACAATAAAGCCTTTGTATCATGAGTCAATCTACTTAGTCCCTAAATACCACCGCAATAAAGCCTTTGAATCTCACCCTATAATTATTTTTGTAATCCTTACACACTAAAACACTCGTCATGTTATGGCTGTTTCGAAATTACCTCATAGGGGGGCGGTGGCTCCTGGTCGGGGTCTCCGTAGCTGGATTCATGGAGCAGAGAAATATCATCCGAGGTGGGAGATTTCAGACAGTTTCCCATCTCCTTCCAACAAAAACTCTCCTCTCTCTCGGTGTTTACCAGCGTTACACAGCGGGCACTTCTCCCAGATAATGTCAGCAGCAGATTAGAAGGCGGTTCTCCATGCACAGCTGACGGGTCTCCTCTTCCAGACAACAACAACAACAACAACGACAACACATCCCTCAGCTAGCTACTAGCCACACAAAGAGGAGCTAGCAGGCAAAACGAGCTAGCACTCGGTTATTTTAAAAGCTAAAAACAACCCTTACGGGATTTTAAATGTGCAAGAGGCAGCGAAAAGTTCTTCAAATTCTTCATTTATGTCTCGGTTTTTCCTGCTGGCTGTCAGGGACTTTCCCGAGTGCAGCAGCTGCTGAAGAAAAACGACAAAAGGTGGTGATGTAGCGACAAGAAGCCCCGCCCCTTTTTACCCACGAACCAATGAGCTATTAGTTACCGCTTGGATCTTTTTGTGGCAGCCAATCAGAAGAGCACATTGCCCTTCGCTGAAAACGTAAACAGAGAGGAAATCGATAAATTAGTTGCTAAATCATGCTGAGATCATTGTAGGGCTCAAACTATTCCATGAATATTAAACGATATTCTAAATCTGGGGTTTTCTTGCTAGTCTTCTTTGCTTATTTTCAAATCAATATGATTCAGGCCCACTGTTCTTATATTATCCCTTATTCCCATTGCTTTGCATATCAACAAGAGATTACTTACTCACTGTTTCTAGAGGATTAGATGAGAACAACGTGTGCAAAGATTTCCAAGCAAGTAGCGCCTCTTTGTTCTGTAAATAATAACCTTCAGTGCAGAACACTTGGTGCTTTTGTTTGTGGTGCACGGGGGACAAAAAAGACAACAAAAAATGAGATGGTTTGTTTTTAAGTTGCTTATCATTTCATTAAATTACAATAGAAACATTCAGTATGTACAGGAATGTCATTCTGCACAGTAGTAGCCGTGCCCGATAAAATACGCTGATTGTAAACATCACAATGCCACTAAATTTGAAAGGGTTTCTTCCAGCTATTTCTGCAAAACCAAAAGGGGGAAAAAAGTTAATTATCAGACAATGACATATCATTTTGAAATACGTTAAAACAAAATTAAAAGTAGATTTCTTTCACCAATAAAATAAATTGAAACCGACTCCGAGTCATCGTCTTGAATCCCAAACGTTACTCTAATCATGATTAAATCAACACTTCTCTAATTCCAACACTTGAGACACCATCTTAGTTTCGCAAAACCTCCCCACTAACATGATTAGAGGTGACCCTTTTCTGTCGTATCGTCAGTCATTACAAACGTTGTTTTTTTCATATACAGATTATTTTTTTGACAAAGTAGCGTTGTTATTATGTTCACGTCCTTGTATCGATGGTTGTTGTCGAGCATGGCTGATGGAGGAGGAGCAGTGCGGTGAAGACTGTTCTGGCTTTGTGTTCGGAGCTTCTTCACTCACTAAAGATGCAACAGGTGGACGAGCAAAGGTCCTTTTTCTGCTCGGGGGGAATGGCCCGTGTGTTCGCGCGGAAGTACCGCTGGAGCCCGTCCCAAACGCCACGCGGAGAAAAGAAGGGATCTGCCTTTCTAAAAGACGCTTTCATCTGTCCTCTTAAAACGGGACAATTCGTGTAAAAGGCGCCATTTACAATATATCAATGTAAAGAACAGCTCTTTGCATTTATGATCTTTTCACTCTTGGCTGATTTACAAAGCTCTGTGCAAAAGCCATTACATGTAAGGGTTAATACAGAAGGAGACTGAATGAACATATGAAAACAGGTTTCAAAAGGTTTCAAGTAAAGGAAGACGCATGTAAAATAAACAATCCCTCGCTCTTAAAGCTTATGTCGTGTAAAAAGTGAAACCAACATATAAATAATGTATATTCTCTAAATAGGTCATATTGGTTTTGTTAAAATATCTAAATATAGATGAAACCCGTCAACCAGAATGTATCAAATAACATGGTACAAAACAGTCACATGGTTAATGCGGTGAGTTGCATGATGTCAACACATAATTGTTTGTCATTTTCATCGTCAATCTCCATTTTACAGGAATTAAAAGTGGGCATGAGAGCTTTTTTAGCAACCAGGTACATGTGTTCTCGTGGCTGGGTGGAGTCTGCATGAGTAATCTATATGTTTGGTACTCCATTAGATCCAACCCTGCACCCTCAACTGGGCACGTTTTTATTCTGGGGATAATTGAGGAGCAGTATGTATTTACTTCACAGCTGGTTTCCCACCAGAGTGCGCCCCCTATGGGTGGAAACACAGTGCGAGACGAACAAGCCTGCCATCGAAGCAATGTTTCATAAATATAGACACATTTGTCTCTATTTCAAATCGCTCTAAGAAGCCGATATCATCATAATATATCTCGAGAAGAGGACTAAGCAAACCTGCCTTAGCCACACAGGGCCACACACAGAGAGGGCAGCACCCAAACAGATCACCTGCCCTTATAATGTGGGCAGGGGTGGGCTGAGTGTTGCATTGTGGGAGAACAGAAGGCTGCGTCTGCTCTGGCGGGCCCTCCTCTGTCCGTTAAGGGCTGCTCGGGGAATGGAGGCCGTTCTCCGCCACGCCTTTAGCTTTGTGCATAGCTGCCTGGATCCGGAAGTGAGTCCGCGATTCCATCGAGTAGTTCTTGTAGTTTTGCCTGAAACAGAATAAACGTTTAAAATCAAATCAGAGAACTATTTTTTGCTGTTTTTCTGGTTTATTGTGCTGCACTGTTGGAGGAGCCTGTGACCTAAGATTTTCATCGTCATAACTACCCTATGAACGTATGACTGAAAAGAGGTGGGAAGTAGAGGAGTACAAATACTTTGTCAATGTCCCCTTAAGTACATGTCTCTGGTATCAGTACTTTACTCCACTACTTATTTTTCTGACGACTTTTTACTTTGACTTCTTACACTTTGAACCCAAATACCTGTACTTTCTACTTCTCACATGTTGAACACAAATACCTGTACTTTCTACTTCTTACATGTTGAACTCAAATACCTGTACTTTCTACTTCTCACATGTTGAACTCAAATACCTGTACTTTCTACTTCTTACATGTTGAACCCAAATACCTGTACTTTCTACTTCTTACATGTTGAACACAAATACCTGTACTTTCTACTTCTTACATGTTGAACACAAATACCTGTACTTTCTACTTCTTACATGTTGAACCCAAATACCTGTACTTTCTACTTCTCACATGTTGAACACAAATACCTGTACTTTCTACTTCTTACATGTTGAACTCAAATACCTGTACTTTCTACTTCTTACATGTTGAACCCAAATACCTGTACTTTCTACTTCTTACATGTTGAACTCAAATACCTGTACTTTCTA
Source organism: Pseudochaenichthys georgianus (assembly GCF_902827115.2). Lineage (NCBI taxonomy): Eukaryota > Metazoa > Chordata > Actinopteri > Perciformes > Channichthyidae > Pseudochaenichthys > Pseudochaenichthys georgianus. Next base: position 480,140 of record NC_047506.1, on the reverse strand, counting down.
CTTCTTACATGTTGAACACAAATACCTGTACTTTCTACTTCTTACATGTTGAACCCAAATACCTGTACTTTCTACTTCTCACATGTTGAACACAAATACCTGTACTTTCTACTTCTTACATGTTGAACACAAATACCTGTACTTTCTACTTCTTACATGTTGAACACAAATACCTGTACTTTCTACTTCTTACATGTTGAACACAAATACCTGTACTTTCTACTTCTTACATGTTGAACTCAAATACCTGTACTTTCTACTTCTCACATGTTGAACACAAATACCTGTACTTTCTACTTCTTACATGTTGAACACAAATACCTGTACTTTCTACTTCTTACATGTTGAACACAAATACCTGTACTTTCTACTTCTTACATGTTGAACACAAATACCTGTACTTTCTACTTCTTACATGTTGAACACAAATACCTGTACTTTCTACTTCTTACATGTTGAACCCAAATACCTGTACTTTCTACTTCTTACATGTTGAACCCAAATACCTGTACTTTCTACTTCTCACATGTTGAACACAAATACCTGTACTTTCTACTTCTTACATGTTGAACTCAAATACCTGTACTTTCTACTTCTCACATGTTGAACTCAAATACCTGTACTTTCTACTTCTTACATGTTGAACCCAAATACCTGTACTTTCTACTTCTTACATGTTGAACACAAATACCTGTACTTTCTACTTCTTACATGTTGAACACAAATACCTGTACTTTCTACTTCTTACATGTTGAACCCAAATACCTGTACTTTCTACTTCTCACATGTTGAACACAAATACCTGTACTTTCTACTTCTTACATGTTGAACTCAAATACCTGTACTTTCTACTTCTTACATGTTGAACCCAAATACCTGTACTTTCTACTTCTTACATGTTGAACTCAAATACCTGTACTTTCTACTTCTTACATGTTGAACACAAATACCTGTACTTTCTACTTCTTACATGTTGAACCCAAATACCTGTACTTTCTACTTCTCACATGTTGAACACAAATACCTGTACTTTCTACTTCTTACATGTTGAACACAAATACCTGTACTTTCTACTTCTTACATGTTGAACACAAATACCTGTACTTTCTACTTCTTACATGTTGAACTCAAATACCTGTACTTTCTACTTCTCACATGTTGAACACAAATACCTGTACTTTCTACTTCTTACATGTTGAACACAAATACCTGTACTTTCTACTTCTTACATGTTGAACACAAATACCTGTACTTTCTACTTCTTACATGTTGAACACAAATACCTGTACTTTCTACTTCTTACATGTTGAACACAAATACCTGTACTTTCTACTTCTCACATGTTGAACTCAAATACCTGTACTTTCTACTTCTCACATGTTGAACTCAAATACCTGTACTTTCTACTTCTTACATGTTGAAGACAAATACCTGTACTTTCTACTTCTTACATGTTGAACTCAAATACCTGAACTTTCTACTTCTTACATGTTGAACACAAATACCTGTACTTTCTACTTCTCACATGTTGAACACAAATACCTGTACTTTCTACTTCTCACATGTTGAACTCAAATACCTGTACTTTCTACTTCTTACATGTTGAACTCAAATACCTGTACTTTCTACTTCTTACATGTTGAACACAAATACCTGTACTTTCTACTTCTTACATGTTGAACCCAAATACCTGTACTTTCTACTTCTTACATGTTGAACCCAAATACCTGTACTTTCTACTTCTTACATGTTGAACACAAATACCTGTACTTTCTACTTCTTACATGTTGAACACAAATACCTGTACTTTCTACTTCTTACATGTTGAACACTAATACCTGTACTTTCTACTTCTTACATGTTGAACACTAATACCTGTACTTTCTACTTCTCACATGTTGAACTCAAATACCTGTACTTTCTACTTCTTACATGTTGAACACTAATACCTGTACTTTCTACTTCTTACATGTTGAACACTAATACCTGTACTTTCTACTTCTCACATGTTGAACCCAAATACCTGTACTTTCTACTTCTTACATGTTGAACCCAAATACCTGTACTTTCTACTTCTTACATGTTGAACACAAATACCTGTACTTTCTACTTCTTACATGTTGAACACAAATACCTGTACTTTCTACTTCTTACATGTTGAACACTAATACCTGTACTTTCTACTTCTTACATGTTGAACACTAATACCTGTACTTTCTACTTCTCACATGTTGAACTCAAATACCTGTACTTTCTACTTCTTACATGTTGAATTCAAATACCTGTACTTTCTACTTCTCACATGTTGAACACAAATACCTGTACTTTCTACTTCTTACATTTTGAACACAAATACCTGTACTTTCTACTTCTTACATGTTGAACTCAAATACCTGTACTTCCTACTTCTCTCATGTTGAACACAAATACCTGTACTTTCTACTTCACTTCAGGTCAGGTTGGTATGTGTCTCTTTGAGTAATATTGTGTAAGTGAAGCCAGGGGGGGCTCCTGACTAATTGGGCCCCTCTACCGGTGCCCTGTAGGCTTTTCTACCAATACATCCATGTGTATTATAATAAACCCATAAATCACACACACTAAAGTGAAAGCAAACCTTGCTGTTTATTCTACCACGCTTAAGATTTATGATGAAGACATTTTTAAAAAACATTATCTAAAGTGCTGACTTTACACCGAGTGTAAAAATGCAGAATCATCCATTTTAAAAACCTACTTTGCGGTTTCCAGCAGTCGGATGGCTTCAGACTTCCTGCCTTGCTCCAGACACAGCAGGCCGTGCTCCAGCAGGGCGTTGGGAACCAGGTAGTGGTCGTACTTTATCTGAGACTCGCTGCAGGAAAACATTTAAAAAGACTGTGGTTACAGGACGAAAGAAGATACCTGCTGACTCTCCACCCTGCCTCCCACCTTACACACACCACCCCACACACAACCTTCCCTCACCCAGCACCAGTCACTTTTCTACTCATCTCTGCCGTCACTGTACTTCGAACATCATTTATTATGTTTTGCTCTAATGCTGCGTTCAGACCGGACGCGATGCGAATATTCGCTTCGCTCTAAACGCTCCTATCGCATCGCTCTAGTCGTTCGAGTTTCACCGCGGCTGCCAGCTGTGTTTACTCGCATGTGTTACTCGGGAGCTACAACTACAACACAATGAACATATTTGACCGTGATTTAATTGTAATACACGTTTCTAAATGATGCCGAAGTAACAACACACTGATACCGGTTAGTAAAAACCATGAATTAATGCTTTGACGAGTCTGCAGACAGACGGCAGGCGAATAACCTTTTAAATGCGTGTTTTCTGAATGGAGATCGGCTAAGCTAACGCTATATATGCTCCGACCGTCCACACTCACAACAACGGCCTACAGACATAAATAAACCAGCGACTGTATTCTCCATGACACAGGCAGTCTGTGGTTTGTACTTGTTTAACTTGTGTCTAGTTTCTGAACAGATATCTCTGAGTGCTAACTGCTAACGGCTGATGTTTTCTGGTTGAACGTCAGTGACGGCAGGCTGAGATCCTCACCGCTGATTGGCTTCCGCGAGAACGCGTCACGTGAATTTGACGCCCGAGTTGAAAAAAATTGAACTCTCGCGTTTGACGCGGCACCGTTCAATCGCGTGATTCGCGCCGCGTCCACCGCTTCATGCGCGCCGTCGGAGCGAATTCGCGTCTGATCGCATCTCTGCATTGACTTTACATGTAATCGCGCCGCCCCCAAATGTCGCATCGCGTCCGGTGTGAACGTAGCATAAGGAATACTTGCACTAATGTCACATTCATGTTTCTGTTGATTGTGTTTTTTGTTTTAAATATATTTATTACCTAGTACTTATTACTACTTCGTTTTTATACCCCTTTTATCTAGGCCCTTTTTGCATCTTGTTTTATGTGTCACACTGCGGGACTGCGAGAAACGGTATTTCAAATGTTCTGCATGTATAACACATGTGGAATTCTTGACCATAAAGTTGGCTTTGATTCTTAATAATAATAATCTCCATACAATAAGTGCAGTTCAAGGTGCTTCACATAGACATTTCACAGACAGTTGATATCACACAGAATACAGACGCCACTAAAAGACAAACTAACTAACTAAAAATAGCATAGTGTAAAAATGTATTTTGATCAAAGGTAAAATGATGACATTGTGCAATAAAAGGGGGATAATGCAAATTCAACACACAATTTGATGACCGGTTGAAATGCATTGAGAAAGAGTTTTCTTCCTTAAAGGCTAATTTCTACAAGAGTTTCCACCAGAAGGAACGCCTAAAAGGCTAAGGGAAATAAATATAGGAAAGCATTGTACTTTGTTATTGGAATAAAATGCACAAGCGGAGATGTTTGCCCTGCGTAAGACCCGCTAACTGGTGCCTCAGCGGCAGTTTGCTTTTAGGTTAATAATAATTTGATTTCTATTTGATTTTGGCCACAATTCCTTTTTCCAAACAAGACTGCCGTTATTCACCGAGGATGCTCAAGAATATGATCAGGTCAATAGGTGATGATATGAAAATAGAGCATCTGTTCTTCGGGTTGGTTGGGCGTGTATTTGGGCGTATATTTGGGCGTGTATTCGGGTGTGTATTTGAGCGTGTATTTGAGCGTGTATTCGGGCGTGTATTCGAGCGTGTATGTGAGCGTGTATGTGGGCGTGTATTCGGGCGTTTATTTGGGCGTGTATTCGGGCGTGGATTCGGGTGTGTATTTGGGCGTGTATTTTGAGCGTGTATTTGAGCGTGTATTTGAGCGGGTATTTGAGCGTGTATTTGGGCGTGTATTTGGGCGTGTATTTGGGCGTGTATTTGGGCGTGTATTTGAGTGTGTATTTGAGCGTGTATTTGCGCGTGTATTCGAGCGTGTATTTGGGCGTGTATTTGAGCGTGTATTCGGACGTGTACTTGGGCGTGTATTCAGGCGTGTATTTGAGCGTGCATTCGGGCGTGTACTTGAGCGTGTATTCGGACGTGTACTTGGGCGTGTATTCAGGCGTGTATTTGAGTGTGTATTCGGGCGTGTACTTGAGCGTGTATTCGGGCGTGTATTTGAGCGTGTATTCGGGCGTGTATTTGAGCGTGTACTTGGGCGTGTATTTGAGTGTGTATTCGAGCGTGTATTTGAGCGTGTATTTGGGCGTGTATTCAGGCGTGTATTTGGGCGTGTATTCAGGCGTGTATTTGGGCGTGTATTCGGGTGTGTATTTGGGCGTGTATTTGAGCGTGTATTCGGGCGTGTATTTGGGCGTGTATCTGAGCGTGTATTCGATCTCCTTCTGTACACACAAACTGGAAGATTGACAGTAAAGTTGTTGATTTAGCGCACGTGTCGGTGCACGCTACGTACTTGCAGAGGACGAGGGTGAAGTAATGTTCGGCCTCCTCTTGATGCCCCAGGTGCTTGAGACACAGACCCTTCAGCAGACTCAGCAGACACTGATCATCGATGGTGAACTCTGACCCTGAGACACACACACACACACACAAAATCATATAGAGTAATCCCGGAGAAACATTCAAAGGAAATAAACTTGCCTTTTAAAAGTGGAATACAAATAAAGGTTATTAATAATAATAAATTGTATTTATTAATTTATAATAAATGTTATATAATAAAAACATATAATTATGATAATATCATTCTCTGAGATGGTTAAAGTACATCAGTACAGCCTCTTAAATAAATGACATTCCTTTTATATTAATATCAAAATAAAATAAGTAATATTTATTTCTGCAGTACTTGGGCTGCTGTCGAGTTTATCCTGCTCCTCCTGCAGAGTCTTCAGCATGCCTTCAGTCAGGTCCTTGTGTTTGCCGATGACTGTGTAGCCGTTCCAGATGTACATCATCTCCGAGAGAACACACACACACACACACACACACACACACACACACACACACACACACACACACACACACACACACACACACACACACACACACACACACACACACACACACACACACACACACACACACACACACACACACACACACACACACACACACACACACACACACACACACACACACACACACACACACACACACACACACACACACACACACACACACACACACACACACACACACACACACACACACACACACACACACACACACACACACACACACACACACACACACACACACACACACACACACACACACACACACACACAAAATTAGATAATTTTCATATACAGAGGTGAACATAAAAAAAACTATTTTTGACAAAGCTCGGCTCTCGTATGGATTTGACTCAAACAAAGGTTATTCCTGTAAAGGTCACCTATTATGCAAAATCCTCTTCTTCATGTCTCTTCTACATCAACATGTGTCCCCTCTTCTCCATGTCTCTTATACATCAACACCTGTCCCCTCTTCTTCATGTCTCTTCTACATCAACACGTGTCCCCTCTTCATGTCTCTTCTACATCAACATGTGTCCCCTCTTCTTCATGTCTCTTCTACATCAACACGTGTCCCCTCTTCTCCATGTCTCTTCTACATCAACACGTGTCCCCTCTTCTTCATGTCTCTTCTACATCAACATGTGTCCCCTCTTCTTCATGTCTCTTCTACATCAACATGTGTCCCCTCTTCTTCATGTCTCTTCTACATCAACATGTGTCCCCTCTTCTTCATGTCTCTTCTACATCAACATGTGTCCCCTCTTCTTCATGTCTCTTCTACATCAACACGTGTCCCCTCTTCTTCATGTCTCTTCTACATCAACATGTGTCCCCTCTTCTCCATGTCTCTTCTACATCAACACGTGTCCCCTCTTCTTCATGTCTCTTCTACATCAACATGTGTCCCCTCTTCTTCATGTCTCTTCTACATCAACATGTGTCCCCTCTTCTTCATGTCTCTTCTACATCAACATGTGTCCCCTCTGTGTAAAGAGACTCTGAAAGTTTCAGGAACAAAGATTCTCTCTCTTTTTGATCCATTTCTATAAAAACAGAGAATCAGCACTTTGGAAACAGGAATGAAACAGAGGGGATTATGGGTAATGCTGCAATGATCTGTTTGGTGTTTCAGCCAATCAGAGACAGGCTCTGTATATATCTGAGACCTGTGATATATTGATGAGAAACAGTGTAATAGGGGACCTTTAAGGAACCAAGCATCATGGTACCTTAACCTGGAAGTAGTACTGAAATAATATTATAGTGATGTCTTTATGTGTTCTAGCGTCGTGCAGCACTGACCAGTGGAGGAGCAGGGAGAGGGATGGGGTTTTCTGCAAGGTAGCGACGGGCTTTCCTGATAGCGAACTTCTCTGTCGGTAAAGACTTCCCCGCTATCTTCTGCTTCAGCCCCGGGACCTGCCTGGAATATAACAGAGCACAGAAGTATTGCCATCATAATCTACTGGTACAAAATCTACAGTAAATACAGAGCTAAGTACACGCTAAAGCAGGGGTGTCAAACTCAATTTCATCGCGGGCCACATCAGCATTATGGTTGCACTCAAAGGGCCGGTTGTAACTATATAAATATACATATTTAATATATATAAATTAATGTATTACATTATTGCCTCTGCATTGGATTATTATCCGATAGGGTAATAACTTCATAATTAACTACGTCTGAAAGCAGAGCAAATAATTGCAAGTCTCTTCAGTGCACATGTCACAAAACAAGATGCATTGTGGGACATGTAGTTTATGGGCAACGTGCTTCTGTAAAGTGGCATGTAACCGTATAATAAACGTATTATAATCTCTGCAAGCTCTTGAGGGCCACATAAAATGAAGTCGCGGGCCGGTTTTGGCCCCCGGGCCTTGACTTTGACACCCCTGCGCTAAAGGGTCTGTGAGCATGTTTTTTTATATAGGTAGGCCTATATACATATTTGTATACGTGTTTGTGTGGTATTTCGATCTCTCTGTCTGTACACACAAACTGAAAGATTGACAATAAAGTTGACTTTGACTTTCTCTCATTGTGCTGTTATGTTAAATGTTGTTTGTTGTTCATGTATTGTCTGTTGATGTTACACATGGAGCATTTCAGGCTTGATCTGACCAGTAAAGTATTATCATACTATCATATCTGAAAGAACCAAAAGTAAAAGCAAGTATCAAGCAGAGTATCAGAATCTAATTTGAATATTAGGTGATGGTCATCTGGTTTGTGTTCATCGCGTTGCAGCTGTAAGGCAAGGCAAGTTTAATTATAGAGCGCTTTTCAACACAAGGCAATTCAAAGGGCCTTACAAAGATGAGACATTAAAGGTGGGGTAGGTACGTTTCAGAAACCGTCTCGAGATACATTTTTTGTTATATTCCATGGAATGCTCTTAACATCCCGATAGCAATGAATATCTGAAGTGCTTTGACAAAAAATCCATAAAAAAATGTCATCTGTAGAAGCCGTGATACTGTAAAAAGTACCATGGTCTACCTGCCTGTCAGCCTTCCATCGGGGCACAAACTTATCTCGTGTGTGTTGGGGGAGGGGCTCTGTAAGGAAGTGGCAGATTTTCTCCGGTTGCGTATTTTCAAATTCTAGCGATCTCGAGCCGGTTTCTCAAACTTACCTACCCCACCTTTAAGAGCACATTAGAAACATTAAAAAAAGCAAAGATAATAAAACGTGAATAACACAGGTACGTGAATAAACGTTACAGTGCAGTGTGAGATGTGAAAAGTTCAATTAAAAGCAAAAAGAAAAGTCTTCAGCCTGGATTTAAAAGTAGTCAGAGTCGCAGCGGACCTGCAGGTTTCTGGGAGCTTGTTCCAGATATTTGGAAATATCCCGAACCAAATTCTCCCTTTCCTCTACCCCTAGTCTTCCCGTGAAATTATATTCCTCTCATCCTTCTCTTTCAATCATTTTGCATCCCCAGACAACACGTGTTCCTGTTTTCCGACCCCATCTTTGACCAGAATTAAGGCAAGAATTAGGATATTGAAACCTGTTTTAAGACTTTGCTCGTGAATCTTTGACCCGTATGTAATGTATGTTTCCTTGTGAGTAGCTTCAGTACGTCTTACCTGAACAGAGTGAGCGCGGTCTCTCCGAAGGTGAGGCAGTCGTCCGGAGTCAGCATGCTGAGGTAGGCTGCTTTCATGTAGGCATAGGTCGCCTGAGGGAGGGAGAGCGCGACATATTTTCTATTTGCAATGAGATGAGGAGAGAACTGAGCGGTGCACAACTCAAACCCATTCTTTAGTTTCAAGGCGGGATTATCTTTTAGCAACTTCAAGCTCACGATGAGGCTTTCTGTGTTTCTAAAGCAATACAATGTCTTTCCTTTCCCCCCACGATCACCTCTGACTGGATCACTGCACATAAGAACCGTTTTGACATTCTATTATTGACTTCATTTTGAAAACAAATGTTGTACTTTTAGTGTCTTACTACGTGAAAAGATCCTTTCTGCACACTGAATACTTTTGATACTTAAAGTACTTTTAGCCAATAACACTTCTGCACTTCTATTTACGAAACATGTCAATCCAGGACTTAATATTTATACTTCTACTTAAGTAAAGGATGTTAGTACTTTTCCACCTCTGACTATAATATCAAGTATCATAGGGCATTGCTCTCTTTTGTCTCTCACAACATCTGCTTAAAAACATCTCTTAATGTTAACACCGCTCCGGTTTTGCCGTTCCTACTTGCAAGGAAAATCTCGTTTGAGCATTTATTTGATGCACTTTAAGGTGCCCTTCGATGTCTTGAAAGGCACCTCCATATAAAACGTGTTATTATTTGTATTACTAAGTCCCCCGACCCACCTTGGACCAGGTGTTCTCCTTGCTGAGCAGGTCAGCGTAGAAGTAGGCCATCTTCCAGTGCCTCTTGTAGGTGAAGCACCACATCAGCTCCCAGTAGCACATGTGGTGGAACTGCTTCCACTGCTGCTGCGCCTCGCAGCACTCCTCGAAACGCTTGATGGCCTGGAAGATGTAGAAGAGGAGGAGGGGACACATGTTGATGTAGAAGAGACATGAAGAAGAGGGGACACATGTTGATGTAGAAGAGACATGGAGAAGAGGGGACACATGTTGATGTAGAAGAGACATGAAGAAGAGGGGACACATGTTGATGTAGAAGAGACATGAAGAAGAGAGGACACATGTTGATGTAGAAGAGACATGAAGAAGAGGGGACACATGTTGATGTAGAAGAGACATGAAGAAGAGAGGACACATGTTGATGTAGAAGAGACATGAAGAAGAGAGGACACATGTTGATATAGAAGAGACATGAAGAAGAGGGGACACATGTTGATGTAGAAGAGACATGGAGAAGAGGGGACACATGTTGATGTAGAAGAGACATGAAGAAGAGGGGACACATGTTGATGTAGAAGAGACATGGAGAAGAGGGGACACATGTTGATGTAGAAGAGACATGGAGAAGAGGGGACACATGTTGAGGTAGAAGTCATAACAGGTGACCTTTAAATCATATCCAGTGATTATGTGTAGCCGACGCAGAGGGCTCAACTTCATCAGTCATTAGGTTTTATCTTTCAAATTGGAAGAAGGGACGTGAGCTTGAAGTGTCTTAAATACTTAAATATTATTTATTATATATGTTCATTTAATTAATTTCTTATTTTAAAAGTGACTAACCTGTATATCTCACTCTGTGGCCGTTTAAACTACTGACTTTCCCCTCAGGGATTAATAAAGCTCCATTTGATCTTATCTCATCGTCCTGCCAGGTTTCAGCAAAAACAACTAAAGCACATTTTGTATCCGTATTTATTTTCTATTTGGTAAATGACATTATTCTTTACTTGTTAACACGAGGGATATTTAATCCAGTGCTAAATATGTGAATTCATCAACTCCATTGGAATATATTTGACTGTTCATCCCTTTGAATGGACATATTCAATTTAGTATATTAAAGGTGGGGTAGGTACATTTGAGAAACCGGCTCGAGATCGCTAGAATTTGAAAATACACAACCGGAGAAAATCTGCCACTTCCTCACAGAGCCCCTCCCCCAACACACACGAATGCGCACATGACCAATGAGGGCACGAGATAAGTTTGTGCCCCGATGGAAGGCTGACAGGCAGGTAGGCCATCCAATCCGTTTAGCGTATCACGGCTTCTACAGATGACATTTCTGTATGGATTTGTTGTCAAAGCACTTCAGATATTCATTGCTATCGGGATGTCAAGAGCATTCCATGGAATATAACAACAAGTGTATCTCGAGCCGGTTTCTGAAACGTACCTACCCCACCTTTAACTGTAGCAGTAGTAAATGTTTCTACACGTTAAACTCACTAAAAATACTTCTAATGGCAAAGGAAGTAATTGACAATAAGAGTGAAATACATCAGCGAGTGTGTGTATAATATATATATATTTATATATATATGACGGGGACTCACAGCGTCCAAGTTGCCTTTGATCTCCTCTATTCGACCAGCGAAGAACAAGAAGATGGATCCCTGGAGAAAAAAACACACAGTTTTATTTGGGAATATTTCCAGTTATTCAGGAGTTAAGAAAATCACTTTTTTTTTATTCAGGCAAACCTTAGGATATTTCTCGAGGTACGGCTGCAGCAGTTTCTCTGCGTCCTCAACGTCTCCTTCTCCAGTTCCTGAGAGACGCAGCCAGGTGAGACACAACCAGGTGAGACACAACCAGGTGAGACGCAACCAGGTGAGACGCAACCAGGTGAGACGCAACCAGGTGAGACGCAACCAGGTGAGACGCAACCAGGTGAGACGCAACCAGGTGAGACGCAACCAGGTGAGACACAACCAGGTGAGACGCAGCCAGGTGAGACACAACCAGGTGAGACACAACCAGGTGAGACGCAACCAGGTGAGACACAACCAGGTGAGACGCAACCAGGTGAGACGCAACCAGGTGAGACGCAACCAGGTGAGACACAACCAGGTGAGACGCAACCAGGTGAGACACATTCAGAAAGGTCAAATGCAAAGTCAGCAGGTCGTTCTGTATGGTTTTGATTTGATTTATTTCGGATGTGTAAAACAATAATACAACAATTTAACATGAGAATGATTATACTATACAAAATTAATCAGTGTCAAATTAATATAAAAAAGTATTACTGATTCTAAATGATGTATAAATATATAATCTACTTAATTACACATCTGAAAAGGGGTGGGAAGAAGTTTACACTTATTTAATCCCACCCCTTCTCCCAAAAACTAAATGACTAACACACACATATATATACATATATATATAATTATCTTTAAGTTTGATTTGAGCATCCCAGAGAGACCAGAAGAGAGGAACCGTTTTCATACACATTGATGCTGCTTACAGACACGACACATGACAGTTACATATTGCATTCAACATAAGTAAGTTGCAGGAATAATAATGCAACAACAAGACAGGAATAATGAAAAACATGTACATTTAAAATTGAAAAAGATAAATCGGCCTGTAAGATAAATACAGTGGTGTTTGCTCACCCAGGATGAAGCTCATGAAGGTGTGGTAGCAGAGCAGCAGCATGTTGCAGAGGAAGGACCTGAAGGTGCTGTCAGCACAGCCCTCCTGAAGCTGCTGCAGACCAAACTCCTACACACACACACACACACACACACACCATTTAGCTGACGCTTTTATCCAAAGCAGAAGATACAAACTTGAAGAAAACAGAATCATAAAGTACATCAGGTTTCATAGAACCAAAGTGCTACTCAGCTGGCTTTAGATAAGCCAGCCCTGTCACACACACACACACACACACACACACACACACACACACACACACACACACACACACACACACACACACACACACACACACACACACACACACACACACACACACACACACACACACACACACACACACACACACACACACACACACACACACACACACACACACACACACACACACACACACACACACACACACACACACACACACACACACACACACCACCGTTTTGGTGCAGTTTGAGCGTGTACATACCAAGGTTTAATTATTCTGTCAATGGTTGTAAGTAAGTAAAGTATATTTATAAGTAAGTAAGTAAAGTATATTTATAAGTAAGTAAGTAAAGTGTAAGTAGGTAAAGTATATTTATAAAGCCCTTTTCACAGACAAAGCCACAAAGTGCTCGACAAAACAATAAAACACCATCATAGGAATCGAACCAGGACCAAGGACCACACGTGTTGAGAAGTCATAAAAGCACCAGAACACAATAAAATCTAAATATCCACTGGGCTGGTGGAAGGAATCGTATGCTCTCTCCCTCCTGTGTCCTCGCCCTTTGCGGTCACCTATGAGCCCTTTTTAGTGCAGCTGACCCCCGCCACCAAGTGTCCACAAATAATATTGCAATATTAATAAGTAACGCCAACAACACCCATAAAATGGCTCCTACACGTGTGTTTCCATAGTTTATATTCTCCTAGCCTTTTAATGACTGCTTTCAAATGTATTAAAATATTAATTTACTTGTTTAATGGGTTTCTTTTGCACTGTGTCCTAATGCCTTTTAGTTTAATAATAATAAATAATAATTCCTTACATTTATTATAGCGCTTTTTCAATGACTCAAAGCGCTTTTACATATACACACATTACACATATATCATACATGCAATGGTCAGATATTGTTTGTTAAACACATACACTTCCATTGCATGTGAAACAGATGGGCTTGTGTGCAAAATATACAAGTACAAATAGTGCACTGTGACATAACTCGAGAACTCGGAAGTATATGTACGATATTGTTTTGCAACAGGAAGGAGAATCATTCAACCTACGAGATTAAGAAGTGAAGCGATATCACGACGTAAAGGACTTTTGTTTTAGCTCCGCACATAATAGGAAGTTGTGAAACAGAGAAACCGTGTAGTCATCGGTTCATTCATCAGATGAGTTTCAGCTAGATGTACTTTGAAGCTGATATTCCAGATACACTTCACGCCTCCGTGTTAGTTTCACCAACAGAAACTAACCACTTCAAGCAGAATGAAATCCCTGACCTGTGAACCCTCTCAGCTTAGAGGAAATCGTGCTACCCACGGTTTCCTCCCGCGTTGTATTAAACGCTCACATGTCTGCAGACTCACCTTATTACCGGAGAAACCCACGAACTCCAGCAGCTTCAGCGTCCGCGTGGGCAACATGGAGATCATCTGCAGGAAGTAGACACGTGCAATTCAAACGCGAGACACACAAATATGTTTATTCCATATTTTTAAATCATTTTCTCGATTTCTACTCACGGTACATTTTACATGTATATATTCAGTTTAATATTGAATATTCCATCCGTCACATACTTATGTATATATAATACCTTGCTTTACATCTTGGTATTGTTAATTCAACATGTATATTTTCTACTTTCTTGTCTTTTAATTTGTATTGTTGCCTTTTCTTTTTATGCTGCTGCAACACAAACAAGTACTTCTTATCTCATCTTAAAGCATCACTAAATAAATACAAGTAGGTTTTTACCGTCTTTTCTCTTTTGCTAAAGACTTGATACGATGTGGAAGTGCTGTGCCCCATACGTCATGACTTTTTGTTGTTGTTGACATGTTTGATTATAAAAGCAAACATGTAGCCTTGTACTTACCAGGTTAAAGGCTCCGACTCCCAGGTTCACCCCCCCCTCGAAGTGCCCGTGGTTTTCCCCGTGAGAGTACCCAGAGGACTGGAGGATTGTGTGCAGCTCTCTGTGAAGGGGAAGAGAAATAAAGGAGAAAGATGAAAGGTTTTATAAGTTGGTTATAAAGCTGTGAGAGGAGATCTCGTGTCCCTGTGAGGTGGTTGTGGTTCTTATCGGCATGTCTTGTGCCGTGTCACATGTTATTACTGTGTTACTTTGACACATCTGTGCAGAGAGGACAAACCGCCACATGTACAGAGATTATTGTTAACGTGCATCTTCCCCTCTTAAATATACTAATACATAAACACACAATTATAAAATAAATGATAATAACAAATGAAAGTAAAAAAAGGGGCAAATTAATACATGTATTAATAAATAAATATAAAACAAATGAAAAAGAATAGATCAATAAATGAATAAAGAAATAATTAAATATAAAATAATTAAAGACAAGGGGTTGACAACACCAGCACGAATAGACGAGAACACAAATGATATGTAGACTTTGAGTTCTCACTTGTATGTCTGGTAGCTGTTCCTCACTTTGATTCCGCCTTTGATGAAACTGATCATGTTTTCATCCTGACAAGGAGGCCGAAGGAGAGAGAATCAAAGTAAACAAAGGTGTGATAATCAGTGGTGGAATGTACTTATTATTATAATACTAATATACAGTATATATGATATTCAGTGGCGGGTTCAACCCTAACCTGCAGGAAGGTGAGTGCTGCCCTCTGCAGGAGACACTCTGCGTAGCACACTTCAGCATGAAGCTCCTCTGAGGAGAGAATAGAGTCAGTTATCTTCAGTCAGAGCAGGTAGAAGTACTCAGATCTTGTACTTAATAAAAGTAGAAGTACTCAGATCTTGTACTTGAGTACAAGTAGAAGTACTCAGATTTGGTACTTGAGTAAAAGTAGAAGTACTCAGATCTTGTACTTGAGTAAAAGTAGAAGTACTCAGATCTGGTACTTGAGTACAAGTAGAAGTACTCAGATCTGGTACTTGAGTAAAAGTAGAAGTACTCAGATCTTGTACTTGAGTACAAGTAGAAGTACTCAGACCTTGTACTTGAGTACAAGTACTCAGATTTGGTACTTGAGTACAAGTAGAAGTACTCCGATCTTGTACTTTAGTAAAAGTAGAAGTACTCAGATCTGGTACTTGAGTACAAGTAGAAGTACTCAGATCTTGTACTTGAGTACAAGTAGAAGTACTCAGATCTGGTACTTGAGTAAAAGTAGAAGTACTCAGATCTTGTACTTGAGTAAAAGTAGAAGTACTCAGATCTGGTACTTGAGTACAAGTAGAAGTACTCAGATCTTGTACTTGAGTAAAAGTAGAAGTACTCAGATCTGGTACTTGAGTAAAAGTAGAAGTACTCAGACCTTGTACTTGAGTACAAGTAGAAGTACTCAGATCTGGTACTTGAGTAAAAGTAGAAGTACTCAGACCTTGTACTTGAGTACAAATAGAAGTACGCAGATCTGGTACTTGAGTAGAAGTACTCAGATCTGGTACTTGAGTAAAAGTAGAAGTACTCAGATCTTGTACTTGAGTAAAAGTAGAAGTACTCAGACCTTGTACTTGAGTACAAGTAGAAGTACTCAGATCTGGTACTTGAGTAAAAGTAGAAGTACTCAGACCTTGTACTTGAGTACAAGTAGAAGTACTCAGATCTGGTACTTGAGTAAAAGTAGAAGTACTCAGACCTTGTACTTGAGTACAAATAGAAGTACGCAGATCTGGTACTTGAGTACAAGTAGAAGTACTCAGATCTGGTACTTGAGTAAAAGTAGAAGTACTCAGATCTTGTACTTGAGTAAAAGTAGAAGTACTCAGACCTTGTACTTGAGTACAAGTAGAAGTACTCAGATCTGGTACTTGAGTACAAGTAGAAGTACTCAGATCTTGTACTTGAGTAAAAGTAGAAGTTCTCAGATCTTGTACTTGAGTAAAAGTAGAAGTACTCCAATCTTGTACTTGAGTACAAGTAGAAGTACTCAGATCTGGTACTTGAGTAAAAGTAGAAGTACTCAGATCTTGTACTTGAGTAACAGTAGAAGTACTCAGATCTTGGACTTGAGTAAAAGTAGAAGTACTCAGATCTTGTACTTGAGTAAAAGTAGAAGTACTCAGATCTTGTACTTGAGTACAAGTAGAAGTACTCAGATCTTGTACTTGAGTACCATGCTCACTCCTTTAGGCAGTACAGGATTTGACTGACCTTCTGTGTAGTTTTTAGAGAAGCTGGACTTCTTGCGGTTCCTGATGGAGGAAGCAGAACAAATAAAACCATCATGAGTTATCAGAATCAGAATCAAGTTTAAGGAATTTCCTTTGGTATCTGGAAGATAAACAATCTAAAAAAATAAGTTGCAAAGTAGGTACAACAAATTGTATATAAGGATAATAAAAAATAAGTATTTTTAAGATAAACAATTTAGCATTAAAACAGGATGCTAAAGACAAGTATTTACACCAAATTTAAATGTACAAATAACCTTAAAAACTGAAAAACAACAAAAACACTTAGGACAATGAGTATATGCCAAACGACAGTGTATTATATTTTAAAGTAGAGGGCTGTGCAGAAATGTGTGCTAAACAGAGATGGCAAAAGTACAGATACTCGTGTTTAAAAATACTCTGGTAAAAGTAGAAGTACAGATACTCGTGTTTAAAAATACTCTGGTAAAAGTAGAGGTACTGACTAAACTTCTTTACTCAAGTCAAAGTAAAGAGGCTTTGAAGTGTACTTCAATAAAAGTACCCATAATTAGCAGCTGCTTTAAAGAGTACCTGACCTCCCTTTATATCAATAGAACAATAATGTCATTGTTAGCTAATGAATGTTTCCATGCTGAACAACGGCAACATGACAACGTTTCCATTGGTCCCTCTTCTTTAGAGAAGACCAGGAAGTGATGGATACACGGATCGTGTTCCAACCAATAGGCACACAGTGACTCTGAAGAATAATGATCACGCACCAAACACACATTCAGACTAAAGGAACCAGCTGTTTGGAACATGAGAGAAGTAGAAAGTACAGGTATTTGGGTTCAACATGTAAGAAGTAGAAAGTACAGGTATTTGAGTTCAACATGTGAGAAGTAGAAAGTACAGGTATTTGAGTTCAACATGTAAGAAGTAGAAAGTACAGGTATTTGTGTTCAACATGTAAGAAGTAGAAAGTACAGGTATTTGTGTTCAAAATGTGAGAAGTAGAAAGTACAGGTATTTGTGTTCAACATGTAAGAAGTAGAAAGTACAGGTATTTGGGTTCAACATGTAAGAAGTAGAAAGTACAGGTATTTGTGTTCAACATGTAAGAAGTAGAAAGTACAGGTATTTGTGTTCAACATGTAAGAAGTAGAAAGTACAGGTATTTGGGTTCAACATGAGAGAAGTAGAAAGTACAGGTATTTGTGTTCAACATGTAAGAAGTAGAAAGTACAGGTATTTGAGTTCAACATGAGAGAAGTAGAAAGTACAGGTATTTGTGTTCAACATGTAAGAAGTAGAAAGTACAGGTATTTGTGTTCAAAATGTGAGAAGTAGAAAGTACAGGTATTTGTGTTCAACATGTAAGAAGTAGAAAGTACAGGTATTTGGGTTCAACATGTAAGAAGTAGAAAGTACAGGTATTTGTGTTCAACATGTAAGAAGTAGAAAGTACAGGTATTTGTGTTCAACATGTAAGAAGTAGAAAGTACAGGTATTTGGGTTCAACATGTAAGAAGTAGAAAGTACAGGTATTTGTGTTCAACATGTAAGAAGTAGAAAGTACAGGTATTTGTGTTCAACATGTAAGAAGTAGAAAGTACAGGTATTTGGGTTCAACATGTAAGAAGTAGAAAGTACAGGTATTTGGGTTCAACATGTAAGAAGTAGAAAGTACAGGTATTTGGGTTCAACATGTAATTAGTAGAAAGTACAGGTATTTGTGTTCAACATGTAAGAAGTAGAAAGTACAGGTATTTGTGTTCAACATGTAAGAAGTAGAAAGTACAGGTATTTGGGTTCAACATGTAAGAAGTAGAAAGTACAGGTATTTGTGTTCAACATGTAAGAAGTAGAAAGTACAGGTATTTGTGTTCAACATGTAAGAAGTAGAAAGTACAGGTATTTGGGTTCAACATGTAAGAAGTAGAAAGTACAGGTATTTGGGTTCAACATGTAAGAAGTAGAAAGTACAGGTATTTGGGTTCAACATGTAATTAGTAGAAAGTACAGGTATTTGGGTTCAACATGTAAGAAGTAGAAAGTACAGGTATTTGTGTTCAACATGTAAGAAGTAGAAAGTACAGGTATTTGTGTTCAACATGTAAGAAGTAGAAAGTACAGGTATTTGGGTTCAACATGTAAGAAGTAGAAAGTACAGGTATTTGGGTTCAACATGTAAGAAGTAGAAAGTACAGGTATTTGGGTTCAACATGTAATTAGTAGAAAGTACAGGTATTTGTGTTCAACATGTAAGAAGTAGAAAGTACAGGTATTTGTGTTCAACATGTAAGAAGTAGAAAGTACAGGTATTTGGGTTCAACATGTAAGAAGTAGAAAGTACAGGTATTTGTGTTCAACATGTAAGAAGTAGAAAGTACAGGTATTTGTGTTCAACATGTAAGAAGTAGAAAGTACAGGTATTTGGGTTCAACATGTAAGAAGTAGAAAGTACAGGTATTTGGGTTCAACATGTAAGAAGTAGAAAGTACAGGTATTTGGGTTCAACATGTAATTAGTAGAAAGTACAGGTATTTGTGTTCAACATGTAAGAAGTAGAAAGTACAGGTATTTGGGTTCAACATGTGAGAAGTAGAAAGTACAGGTATTTGTGTTCAAAATGTAAGAAGTCAAAGTAAAAAGTCTTCAGAAAAATAAGTAGTGGAGTAAAGTACTGATACCAGATAAATGTACTTAAAAAGAAAATATATACTTTATTAATCCTCAAGGATTGTTTTCCAGCAGCACAGCATCGTCCTGCATCTCTTTGCTTATCATGTTTCAATGCAAATCAGTGACTCGGCGAGCTCTTTACAGTAAATACAGGACGCTGAGCAGGGCAAAGTTACAACACGGTGCTGACAGTGCCAACATTTAAACGTCCTAACAACAGAAAGGGAAACTTCAGCTCAGATCGGTCGAAAACAGGGGTGTCCAAACGCCGGTCATTTTGAATCGGCCCTTCGCAAATTCAAAATGTATAATGTAATACGGCCCACACTTGAAACTTCTGATTGTCTTATATTGTACTTCTTAAAAAATATATGTCCAAATATATTACACAGTAGTATTCATGTGTTAATAAGTCCACTTTTCAAATAAACTCCGTCAATTAAAGTTGATAAGAAAAAAGCCCAACAACTTATTTTCATAATAACCTTGAAAGAAACCCTTCACATTTCCTCCTATTATAATCAATCTGAAGCTTCTGTTTTAAGGAATGAGCTGCTAACGAAATACATGAAACCCTCAGGAGAGCTGTTCTTAAAGCATGTTCAAGTATCAAGAATAATTGACCTACATTGGATTGATTTTTCCAACTTATAACCTGACTTATGAGCCAAAATGCCTCTAGGGAGTGGCCCAGCCCTTCGTATATATGTCTGTATGTGGCCCTCGGGGAATACAGTTTGGACACCCCTGGTCTAAAAGGAGAGAGGGGGGGTTCTCTGTGGGGGCAGACCAGATACACAGTTTGTCGCAGCGTCTCCAAGAGTTATGTGTCAGAGATTTGTGAAATTCCTTTGTCCAGGGGGTGGGGACAATCTAAAACATGACCTCTGGTTTTGTTATGATGTTGCTGCTGGGAACGCGTTGTGTTGAGTGTCTGTCCCTCTAAATGTGTGATCACTCGTACCATGTTTCATTACAAAAACAAGTGTTTTGTTTACTTAAATCAAACTTTGTTTTGTTTGTGACTAAACTGGCTCCTCTATGGATTGCCATGCTTTGAGCAAATACAACTTAATTCTGTAGCTGATAGAGGAATTTAAAAGATCCCGTCACCCATTGGCTCTAAAATGGTGGAACAAGCTCCAAGGAGTAAGTCCTCAAACCTGGAAATAAGTCAGCATTTTTGCACTTATGGTTCCCTGGTCTCAAAGTCAATGTTTTTGTCAGTAAATTCCCCACTGGTGAATTTTAAACCGGCAGTTGCTAACAAGTGACTAAATTAGACGACTAAACATCATTAGACAAACATTAGCCACCTTTAGCTTAGCGGTGGTGACGTGAAGTCATGTGACCGTGCTGTAGTTCCTTTATAGCCCAACATTAGCCGCCTTTAGCTTAGCGGTGGTGACGTGAAGTCATGTGACCTTGATGTAGTGCCTTTATAGCCCAACATTAGCCTCCTTTAGCTTAGCGGTGGTGACGTGAAGTCATGTGACCGTGCTGTAGTGCCTTTATAGCCCAACATTAGCCTCCTTTAGCTTAGCGGTGGTGACGTGAAGTCATGTGACCGTGCTGAAGTTCCTTTATAGCCCAACATTAGCCGCCTTTAGCTTAGCGGTGGTGACGTGAAGTCATGTGACCGTGCTGTAGTTCCTCTATAGCCCAACATTAGCCTCCTTTAGCTTAGCGGTGGTGACGTGAAGTCATGTGACCGTGCTGTAGTGCCTTTATAGCCCAACATTAGCCTCCTTTAGCTTAGCGGTGGTGACGTGAAGTCATGTGACCGTGCTGAAGTTCCTTTATAGCCCAACATTAGCCGCCTTTAGCTTAGCGGTGGTGACGTGAAGTCATGTGACCGTGCTGTAGTTCCTCTATAGCCCAACATTAGCCTCCTTTAGCTTAGCGGTAGGGACGTGAAGTCATGTGACCGTGCTGTAGTTCCTCTATAGCCCAAAATTAGCCTCCTTTAGCTTAGCGGTGGGGACGTGAAGTCATGTGACCGTGCTGTAGTTCCTCTATAGCCCAACATTAGCCTCCTTTAGCTTAGCGGTGGGGACGTGAAGTCATGTGATCGTGCTGTAGTTCCTTTGTAGCCCAACATTAGCCTCCTTTAGCTTAGCGGTGGTGACGTGAAGTCATGTGACCGTGCTGAAGTTCCTTTATAGCCCAACATTAGCCGCCTTTAGCTTAGCGGTGGTGACGTGAAGTCATGTGACCGTGCTGTAGTTCCTCTATAGCCCAACATTAGCCTCCTTTAGCTTAGCGGTAGGGACGTGAAGTCATGTGACCGTGCTGTAGTTCCTCTATAGCCCAACATTAGCCTCCTTTAGCTTAGCGGTGGGGACGTGAAGTCATGTGACCGTGCTGTAGTTCCTCTATAGCCCAACATTAGCCTCCTTTAGCTTAGCGGTGGGGACGTGAAGTCATGTGATCGTGCTGTAGTTCCTTTGTAGCCCAACATTAGCCTCCTTTAGCTTAGCGGTGGTGACGTGAAGTCATGTAACCGTGATGTAGTTCCTTTATAACCCAACATTAGCCTCCTTTAGCTTAGCGGTGGTCACGTGAAGTCATGTGACCGTGCTGTAGTTCCTTTATAGCCCAACATTAGCCTCCTTTAGCTTAGCGGTGGTGACGTGAAGTCATGTAACCGTGATGTAGTTCCTTTATAGCCCAACATTAGCCTCCTTTAGCTTAGCGGTGGTCACGTGAAGTCATGTGACCGTGCTGTAGTTCCTTTATAGCCCAACATTAGCCTCCTTTAGCTTAGCGGTGGTGACGTGAAGTCATGTGACCGTGCTGGAGTTCCTTTATAGCCCAACATTAGCCTCCTTTAGCTTAGCGGTGGTGCCGTGAAGTCATGTGACCGTGCTGTAGTTCCATTATAGCCCAACATTAGTTTGTTACTTCTGGAGCTTGCATCTTTATTGTTATACTCTTCAAACATTGTAAAAGTGGTGTCAATATGTGGAGATTATCCTACTGACCAATATGGATAAGTATCATACATGGTTGTTTGCAAAAGAGCTTATTTTCTGCAATATTTCAAAATCCTATTTATTTTTTGTAGAGGGAACCCTTGCGATGCTAACATCCAAGTAGGATTTCAAATACATCGTCATCACGGCACCACTCCCTATCAGGACTGCAACAAGTCTACACATCTGTTGTTGCAGAAGGAAAACCCACCTTTTTTTGACTGCACATATAAAAAATATAGCATTCTCGCTATATGTCTCCTCAAGGTTGATTACTCTTATTATAAATCACTTTGGATAAAGAGTCCGCTACATTTGATGTGATGTAATGTAATAGGGTTAGGGTTAGTCTCACCGCTGACAGATGGCCTGCGCCTCCTTCATGGTGTTCCCTGCGGTCTGGATGTGTTGGGGGTCAAAGGTCATCATGGCCTGCATCTCCAGGATGGTGGCGTAGGTCAGAGCGTGGTACATGCTGTCTTTGGTTCTGTAACAAAAAGAAAAATAGACATTAGTTTGTTTATTATATAGCAAGAGGAACCTAAGGGTATTAAAAGGGGAACTATGCTCATGTTCAGGTCCATATTTGTATTTAGTGCATCTACTGTGACATGTTTAGTTTATTATTTTATAGTGTCGTGGACAGTCCCCATTGATCAACTGTCACACAAAACAGTAAATGGGGCAGCTTTAGCCAACATTGCTAATTTCCAGCTGTTGTCCCCGGCCAAAAATCACAACACATCAACAGCATTTAAGAAAGTATGAAAGACAAGTAGATACAGGCGAGAGGATAAAAGAGAACAATAAAATGCAAACAACACACGTTACTACATACATGCCACATGCTTTAATGTTTAAAAAGGTCCTTATTTTTCTTTTACATGAACAAAAACCTTTATAAAACACTACAGGAAAGGGAAACCCCAAAAAAGCACAATAGGGCCTCTTTAAGTAATTTTTTCAATTCAAGACTGTAGTAGTTTTACTTTCAATTAAGTTTTGTCGAAATGACCCAATGTGGGACCATTATAAAAACACGAGAGGTTATATACTTGAAGACTAAAGCCACATCACTACACGGGCGTAAAAAACCTTAAGTGTCTATTTATATCTGCGGCTGCTGGTGTGTCGCGTCACACCCTGCGTTTGAGCTTCTAGCTGATATGTAGGAGGAGTAATTCTGTTGCATCTGACAGACACATTTTTCCAGTAGATGATCTTGTTGTTCCAGTTATACACTATTCCTTGAAAGAAAGACTTGGAGGAAAGTATTTTAAACAAAAAAAACTAAAACATAGGTGGCTTAAATCGCTTTATGCGTTATGTACTGTAACGCAAATCATTCTTTTTATAAAGCGTAAAGGCAGAGGTGACAGAGAAGTCTGCATTAACAATGTTTCACAGCTGTTCACCACGGACTGAACCATGTGATCAGCTGTGATGTAACTCTGAACTACAACCAGTCGTATTTCATGGAAACTACATTTGCATAAACAGATTTTTCAACCTATGGAAATGTAACACAAAGAGAAGACCTCGAAGAGTTAGTAAAAAATAAATGACCTGTTAGTAAATATATATACTGTATATATGGTTCGTTTTAGTTCTGAGAAAATTCTGACTGCTGAGAAAAAAAGGCTGAAAAAGTCGGAATTCTGACTTTTTTCTCCCAAAGATCTGAAATTTCTCAACAATTCTGACTTTTTTCTACAAAAGCTCTGACTTTTTTCTGCAGTCAGCTTTTACGTCAGGTTATTTTATCAGTAACGACCGCCTCGCTGCACATCATCCCTCACAATGTGCTATAAAAACTGATTATGGACATAGATAGTGTTCCCTTTTCTTATCCAGCGAGTAAAGAACAACCAACACAATAACAACAAGGAAGCAAAAGTCAGTCAGAGAAGGCGGAAGAACAGATGGAGACACAGAAAAAATGTCCAGCTTTACATTTCCATTGTGTCAGGTTCATGTGAGGCAGCAGCTGAGAAAACCTCTAACGCAGAGCTGTGAGGGATTTCAACTGTTTGTAGCTGTAGCGGCCAAAATCATATAGAAATAAAACAGATAATTAACTTAAAATAATACAGCCGCTGAGGCACTAGGTAGCAGACGTACGCAGGGCAATGATCCAGACAAGATTCTCCATTTCATTCCGATAACAAAGTACAACAGGTTTCCTATATCCCTTTCCTTAAGCCTTTCCTATGGCTTTCCTTTTGCTGGCTTGAAACACCCTGCGTAAGATCTGCTAAGCCTCAGCGGCTGTATTATTTTAAGTTAATTATCTGTTTTATTTCTATATGATTTTGGCCGCGACAGTAGCCGTGGTCAAAGAGGCGGAGAACTCCAAATATTTCACAGCAGCACTCTGATATTTTTCAATCAGCATTAACTCGGAGAGAGGGCACAAAGGTCATCTGCTGCTTCCACCACGATGCTCCATGCTGGGAAGAGTTGTACTTCCTCAACAAAAAAACCTATATGAAGTGGTGGAAAGTAACTAAGTAAGTCTTTTTTGGACATATTTGTACATTACATGAGTATTAACAAGAAGTGCGTAAATACATGCAAAACTGCTTATACACCTTACTAGTACAGCTAGTGTGGACTGAAACTAGATGTACTAGATTACAATGCTTTAAGTCAATCTTGAGGTACTTTATCTGTATTTGAGTATTTTTGTTGTTGTCAAAATTAGCACATGAACAGAAAATGGCACATTTCTGTACAAACTGAAACGTTGACGCTCAGGCACAACTTATCGCCGAGAAGCACTTCAATCACTTCGCTGTATTGTACTTTTGTATATGTACTATACGTCATACTTCCACACAAAACCAGCCCCCCCCTCCCTCCCTGCTGCAGAATGGGGCATGGGGCTGGACGGCGTGATTGAGGGAATAAGATTGCACCATTTTGTCTGCACCCGGTCTGGTGGCATGTTTGAACAGAGAGCTGGCAAAGAAAGTGAGCTGCTGCTGGAAAACCTCTGAGATGCAAAGCTGATCACTGAGCAGACGTGTCTCCACAACCAGGAGCCTGCAGCAGCTGGAGGAGGAGGAGGAGGAGGAGGAGGAGGAGGAGGAGGAGGAGGAGGAGGAGGAGGATAAAATACAGCCTCAGTATCTGAAGAGAGAGGCTCCAGCAGCCAATGACCATAAACACGAATCTAGGGTCAAAGTAATGGATGTGTTCAGACGATCAAAGCTGTATCAAAGAGTATCTTAAGTAGTTTAGTCTCAGTGTGTGTGTGTGTGTGTGTGTGTGTGTGTGTGTGTGTGTGTGTGTGTGTGTGTGTGTGTGTGTGTGTGTGTGTGTGTGTGTGTGTGTGTGTGTGTGTGTGTGTATTATTCCTGACATTTAATCTGTTTACACTGTTACATTTTGGGTCCTTGCTTCTCCTTAGGTCAAAAGAAAATGCAAGTCCCCATAATTTAAATGTAACGTAAAGTACATCTTTTCAGGTAGCGGTTAACTTAGGGTAGTTTCCAATCAATTAAGTCAGTGTTAATTTCTCAAGAGGGATGGGAACAAGTGTGTGTGTCTGTGTGTGTGTGAACTTTTAAGGGCTCACACACACACACACACACACACACACACACACACACACACACACACACACACACACACACACACACACACACACACACACACACACACACACACACACACACACACACACACACACACACACACACACACACACACACACACACACACACACACACACACACACACACGCTGCCACCTTACAAAGGGAGACTAGCATTCACACACTAAGTATCTTGCTCAAGGAAACATGGTCATCGACTTGTGGACTGCAGTGGCTGGGGATCGAATATATATGTGTGTGTAATGTGTGTGTCGCATTGCAGGGAGACATTTACAGTCTTTTTTATTTTCACTCCTGCATACTGTCATCGGGTAAAACTGGCGCTGTTGCACGACTCCAATAACAAAGACTCAAGCTGTGTGTGTGTGTGTGTGTGTGTGTGTGTGTGTGTGTGTGTGTGTGTGTGTGTGTGTGTGTGTGTGTTGCGTAGACTCTAGTATAACCTTGTGCCACCTGACACAGCAGGATGAATGAGAAAAGGACATTGAAGAGATTTTGAAAACACACACATGGAATAAAGCAGACGAACACGATGGGAGGAGAACGAGGAAAGATCCTGCGGGCGTTTCACTTCCTTGAATCTGCAGTCCTTCAGAGCGTCTCTCTCACGATGCAGCAGATGTCATCACACCTTTCATAACGTTACATAATGTTGATCCCTCAAGCCTTTTTCTGAAGCAGCAAACAGGAACATCAGACAAGATTGAGGGTGTAGTAGCTATGTGTCAGCAAATAAAAACAAATAAAACAACCTCAAAATCAAGCAAATCTCATGCCGGATAAAGTCCATTTTCCAGGCAAGCATTTTGTCGATCGAATATATAAAGAACAAAGACTTTAGGCTCTCTTTTCTCTTGGTAAAACAATATATGCTTTTCCGGTGGCCTCACTCCTCGACCCGTCTCCAACATATACCAAATCCCCTGTCAGTGTTTGTCTTCAAAACAAAAGGATAAACAACTATTCAAACTGAAATAGTGACAATAAATAATGATTGATTTGCTACAAACAAAAAAGCCAGAAAGTAAATGTATATTTTATAATGCGAGAAATCGTTCAATAGCTCCAACAGTGGACGTTATTTAGTTTTGTATGAATCAAACAAGAATAAAGTCTACTCTCAACAGCTATACAAAGGATCTCAATGGAGCCAGTTATTATTATTATAGGATAGACGTTTCTTATATGTTACTTTTTAAATCTGCACTGATTTCTGATTTACTCCAACCATCTACAAACAGGATCAGATGTGCAACTTGTGTTTGTTCAGGTGCACTTCAGTGCCAGAAAGAGGCCGAGCGCACACTGTGCTGAGGGAATAATATGGAGTCAGAAATAAGGACACTTGCTCAACCGACAGATTTGGACTATTCACATATCCAGATTTAAACACTAAGACACATTATAAGTATAACAAGGGAGTCACTATATATGTATGCAACGTTGCAAATCTAAGTCTCCTTATCTGAGTCTGAGTTTAGTAATCAAACATTAAATTAAAAATCGCCGGCGCTGTATTAGCTTAACATGCTTATTGTAGTTGTAAGTGCACTGTCTTGATGGAGCATATGTGTGGGCTGCGTTACCATGGAAACCAAACAATGGTGTAGAAAGAAACGCGGGAGAAATATAACCCGGGAGGAAACCGGGAGAGGGCAATGAAATCGGGAGTCTCCCGCGAAAATCGGGAGGGTTGGCAAGTATGGTGTCATCCAAAAAGTGCAATCAACCATGAGGATACAGCAAGAAGTGAATTAGTTTGATGTAAGCCAAACCTTTATAAGTGCTGCATTTTTTTTCTATTTTTAGCAAATGACATCACCCTAAAGGCCCTGACACACCAACCCGATTTTGGGAGTCAGAGGCCGTCAGAGGCTGTCGGGCATTCGCGGCGCCGTAGTCAGGTTGGTGTGTCCCGCACCGTCGACCGTGACACGCCTTATTTGGACTGCCAGACCCGATGCATGGCCGATTCAACATGTTGAATCGGCCATGCATCGGGTCTGGCAGTCGGACCAAATAATCACTCTGATTGGCTGTTCAGCTAGCAAATCAGTGCATGAGAAGCGAAGCGGAAGTGAGGGACGTAAACAAACGATTTAAGAAGGCACACACAGACTGCTATTCATTTTCATCTCATCATGGCGATCTGGAATGATGCAAACGAAGACCTGCTCATCACCTTGATCCAGGAGAGGCCAGCTCTGTATGATATTACGGAGAAAATATACTCTTCTTCTTCTCTGTCTTCCGGTTGTTGCCTCTTTTGAATGACGAATACACACTACCGCCGCCTGCTGGTAAGGAGAGTTATTGCCACTCACGCACTGAAGTCGGTGCGGTGTGTTCCCGTGCGACACATGGCCAAAACGCAGGAGAACACGGCCAGGCAACAGCCGACTTCAGCGTCGGCTAGTCCTCTGGTGACTGCTTGGTGTGTCAGGGCTTTAACAGTTTCCGACACTTATGGCGCATTTCCACTGTAGGGCGTAGCACGGTTTAAGCGTGCCGTGCCAAACCCGGTCCGTTTTTTGTTGCAATTCCCCTCGGGGTAGTTCCGGCTAGCGGGTGCTTTTTGACAGGTTTTCTGGCCCTTCAAAATCGTGGTTCTTTCCGGGCCAACAACCGGGCTGAGTCGGGCTGAGTATGCTAAACTAGAGAGAGAATCGCTGGCCAGGGGGCTACAACTACAACAAGATGAACATATTTGACCGTGATTTAATTGTAATACACGTTTCTAAATGATGCCGAAGTAACAACACACTGATACCGGTTAGTAAAAACCATGAATTAATGCTTTGACAAGTCTGCAGACAGACGGCAGGCGGAGAACCTTTTAGAATACTTGTTTTCTGAATGGAGATCGGCTATGCTAACGTTGTATATGCTCCGACCGTCCACACTCACAACAACGGCCTACAGACATAAATAAACCAGCGACTGTATTCTCCATGACACAGACAGTCTGTGGTTTGTACTTGTTTCACTTTTGTCTAGTTTCTGAACAGATATGAAGAGCTGTGAGCTCTGAGGGCTAACAGCTAACGGCCAATGTTAGTTTTGTGGTTCGCATTGAAGATGACGTCACGGCTCCGCCTACACTGCGTTACTATAGTTACCGCCGCAGCTACTAAACTGTAATGGAAACCCAGCATAAAGTGAGCCTGGCCTACCAAGGCCTAACTATACCGTACTGAGCCGAGCGAAGCCCTGCAGTGGAAATGCGCCATTACAGTACTAAAGACACCAAAATGGCTCCTCAGAACAACACAAAACTGACAATAGCTGTTAATCTAGCCTTTAGGACTTTGTTATAACAATAATTTGAGCCTGACAAGAAGCAGCTCTTCTGTCTCGATTTAAAGCCAGCACTGAAAAGAAGAAACTTGGCCTATAATGAGTGGCCCAGAGAGGGAATAGAAAAGGTAAGAGGACAAAGGGGACGTTGTGATAAAGTTTCTGATTATAAAAGTCGAGAATAAGCAGGGAACAATGGAGTAACCTGATTCCTGACACAGCAGGAAACTAGAGACAGGGTGTGTTTGTGAATGTAACTCAGAGCAGCATGTCAGTCATTTAAGACCGTCAGGCCATTATATAATCACCATCAGCAGCAGATTAACAGTCCTCCAGCACTCACTGAAAAGGGCAGCAGTTTCCAATGTGCCAATGACTGGGTATTTTGCTTGTGTATTGGTTTTTAAAATGGAATTAAAAGCAACACAATGTTCTTTGAGTCACTGTAAGGACAATGCTTACAGTGAGGTTTCCTATTTTTTGGCATTTTTACGGGGCAAATGTATTGATCTTTTTGCTTTTAGGAAGCATACTCTCAATAGCACAAAGTACAAGCAGAAATATTTGTAATAAATCCAGAAAGAAAAGAGTTTTGCTGAACCATTATCAAAACAGAAGCAAAATAAGTGTGTCAATAAGCGTTGTCCTGTAGTACCCTCCCTGCCTTCCTATCTGCATACAGTTTCAACTATGGAGTAAGATGAACATGTCAGTTAATATAATAAGACTTGTGATGCTAAGATGCTAACGCATGCACAATGCTAACTGGCTGCTCTAATAATGCTAACATCATCAAATAGAATATGCTATGATGATCACAATGACAATGCTAACATGTTTACATTGACAAGCTAACTTGATCACAACAACACTGCTAACTGAGCCAAATTACAATGCTAACATGCTTACATAGAAAAGCTAACTCGATCACAACAACACTGCTAACTGAGCCAAATCAAATTACAATGCTAACATGCTAACATAGAAAAGCTAACTCGATCCCAACAACACTGCTAACTGAGCACAATTACAATGCTAACATGTTTACATTGACAAGCTAACTTGATCACAACAACACTGCTAACTGAGACAAATTACAATGCTAACATGCCAACATAGAAAAGCTAACTCGATCACAACAACACTGCTAACTGAGCACAATTACAATGCTAACATGCCAACATAGAAAAGCTAACTCGATCACAACAACACTGCTAACTGAGCACAATTACAATGCTAACATGCTTACATAGAAAAGCTAACTCGATCACAACAACACTGCTAACTGAGCCAAATTACAATGCTAACATGCTAACATAGAAAAGCTAACTCGATCACAACAACACTGCTAACTGAGCACAATTACAATGCTAACATGCTTACATAGAAAAGCTAACTCGATCACAACAACACTGCTAACTGAGCCAAATTACAATGCTAACATGCTAACATAGAAAAGCTAACTTGATCACAACAACACTGCTAACTGAGCCAAATTACAATGCTAACATGCTTACATAGAAAATCTAACTCGATCACAACAACACTGCTAACTGAGCCAAATTACAATGCTAACATGCTTACATAGAAAAGCTAACTCGATCACAACACACTGCTAACTGAGCACAATTACAATGCTAACATGCTAACATAGAAAAGCTAACTCGATCACAACACACTGCTAACTGAGCACAATTACAATGCTAACATGCTAACATAGAAAAGCTAACTCGATCACAACAACACTGCTGATTGAGCACAATTACAATGCTAACATGCTTACATAGAAAAGCTAACTCGATCACAACAACACTGCTAACTGAGCACAATTACAATGCTAACATGCTTACATAGAAAAGCTAACTCGATCACAACAACACTGCTAACTGAGCACAATTACAATGCTAACATGCTTACATAGAAAAGCTAACTCGATCACAACAACACTGCTAACTGAGCACAATTACAATGCTAACATAGAAAAGCTAACTCGATCACAACAACACTGCTAACTGAGCACAATTACAATGCTAACATGCTAACATAGACATTGCCTATGTTTAGCAGTTTTATAGTGAAACACGTCATCTTAGTTTAGCTTGTTAGCATGCTAACATATACTAGCGTAAACAGAGGCATTACATCCATAGGCCTCGATCGTTCCATAGGAAATGTTATAACTTATCTTAGTGGGAAAACACCGATGTTCCAATAACATAAACAATGTCTTTGTTCTGTCCTATTGCCTGACAATGAAGCAGCACAACGTATTTGTCGATTCATTAGTTAAATTACTTACACCTGAACTTTCTACACTATTTATACCAATACCAATGGCAGTTTCTCAGGATGGGACAAAGGCTTGTTGTGTGGGGATGCAGTTTACTGTTGAAAATCTTCACTTTCTAACCCCTGACAGTGCAAAAACACCTAGAAAAACACAGCTGTTTGCATGCATTTCTTCAGCTGTTCTTCATCTCTAAATTTGAGATGAAAGCACAAAGCTAGAAGGGTCAGAGCTTGGTCACAGCAGATGTATTAGAAATGGTTCTGGTTGCTCTCGTACCTGCATTTGAGTCGGGTCTGCGCCTCCTCAAATTCGTTTCTGAGGAACAAATCCAGGGCGGCCATGCAGTCGTCCAGAGCCAGAGACAGTTCTGACCGCAAGCACCTGCAGATCAACAACAACATCTTGATTAGGAAAGAAAGATTATGTATGAAAGTACAGCATAATCTCATTAGCTCTGGGTATTTGTTTCAATTCTTATATCTGAAATCAAGGCAGTCATAATATATACTGGATACCCGGGGAGATTTGGTCTTCCCTTAAAGTTGACTTCATGGCATCAATCTCCAATCCCACTTTATTTATACAGCACATTTAAAAACAACATAGTTGACCAAAGTACTGTACATCAATAAATATATTAAAAGCAGCATAAATACATGTAGACAAAACAGATAGGACAAATGTAAAAACACGAGACAATAAAACCACAGACTGAAAAACTCTCATACATGACACAAGAAAATAAAAATAGTACAACATGGCGCAAAAGTGTGAGAAACAATGAGGACACAAATATCAGTTTTATTGGAATATGCAATGTACTCAACAGTATGTCACTCTAGGTCTGACTATTTCACAGTCTAGTAAAATAAAGGTTTCTTAAAAACATTCCCACATTATTTTCAGACCCTCAGTTGCATCATATTTCATTATTATTCACTCTTTAAGTCTGTTCTGCTCAAACCAGTTCCTTAAACTCTACTGCGGAGACCCATCTTTTGTCTTATAGTAATCGTTTTGAGTCTCTTTGTAGTCTTTCAGTAGTTGTTTTGAGTATCTTTGTAGTCTTTTAGAAGTTGTTTTGAGTATCTTTGTAGTCTTTCAGTAGTTGTTTTGAGTCTCTTATAGTCTTTCAGTAGTTGTTTTGAGTATCTCTGTAGTCTTTTATGTCATTTCCTGGTTGGTACATGTCTCCTTAAATGGCATTTGTTAGCTAAAGGCCATGAGTATGTATGTGCAGTAATCCATCAATGTTCCTTATTCTTTTCTACGTCACAAGACAAACAGAAACGCCGGCAGGGTGAGCCGGACAAGCGAAAGTGCTTTGCTGTTAATTCCTGTCTGCCCCGTCTTAATGATTGTTCATAATGTTGCTATGCCGATCATTACACGGTGCACATGCTCCTCACGTGGCCTGTGAAATGTGACCAAATTGATTCTCTGTACTCCCACTTGATTCATAAAATAGCTCCCTACCCTTTGATTTCACTTGCTGCACTGATAATGGATCTCGTTGTGGCTTCACTTGACCAAAGATAAGAACCCTGAAAACTAGGCTACTATACCAACACGTGTGAATAGCAGCATTTCCAAACGTCTGAATCATAAAGAAATGTTTCTATTTGACCCAATGTGGTCCATTTGAAGACGTCGATCCGCACGCATCTTAGCTTATATGATTTATCAGTTGAATGTAAAATAGACAAAAGCCTGATACACATCACAGCTACATTACATTACATTTCACTTGTGAGACGCTTTTATCCAAAGCGACTTACAGTACTGTGGGCAACCCCCACAGGAGCAATTTGGGGCGAAGTGTCTTGCCTAGGGACACAACGACATGCTGACTGCAGTGGGACTCGAACTTGCTACCCCCTGATTCAAAGTTCAGCGCACCATCCACTGAGCCACAGCCTCCCACTACAGCTACAGATTACGGTTAAAAAAAAAAACTGTTCATCTGCCGTTAAACAACAAATCTGTTTGGTGATTACCGATGTATCTGTTTATGCTTACACACAAGACTCAACTCACCATCCCAGAGGGAAATTAACACAACCAAACACACACTACTTAATATACAAACAAAATGGCTCCAATGGATACGTTTACATGTGTGTTTTACTCCCTTAGTTGATGGTAAAAACAGCAGCCAGCTCAAACACTCGTAACGAGCTGAATCAATGACTGTGAATCTGAAACACCGATATTATTCAGGACTCGCTCATTAATGTCCTTTATTCTGAGATACTTGAGAGATTGCTGGCCTACCGAGCTGTGAAAGGAACAGCTCTTTTCTACATCCAGGCCTTGGTTAAACCATTTACTCCAGCTTGTTCACTACGCTCTGCGTCAGCCAATCGGCTTGCTGCTCCATCACTGTGATAGATATTTAGATAAATAAGTAAATGGCAAGATAACAATAGTGGAATGTTTATCGAGGCACTTAACAGAGCTCAGTCTTATGGCCTGTAGTGTAGTGTGTTGGAGTTTGAATCGTTACGGTTTTTGCACTTTGGACAAAAGCATCAGATAAATGATGTGTAATGTAATATTTGCTATTAATGTGGAATGTGTTAAAATGCAATTAAGTTTGTGTTTTGACCTTATAGCAGTATACTGTTTACTGGACTCGTTTCGAGTGGGTGAGTTGGGAAAAAAGGCAAACTTTTATTTTGAAGGCCCGATTTTGTAACGCTGTGCATGCAGTCGGCGTTGGACTGGAAGTACCGACCATAAACTTTGATGATTGACAGGTCACAGAACAATGGGGGCTATCTCCCCTTACCCACAATTTAAATTCACACAGACTCTCTCCTCTTTGCTCTTCTCTCTGTGAGGAGCAGCAAGTTCAGCTTCAGAACAAAGTGATAAACAAACAATGGCATCAAATATTATTAATGTCGGGTAGTAATAGATGTATTTATTTTCATCTCAGAGTGTACCAGAATGCGTAGTTTATATGCTAGTATTTCTAAAAATGCATGTGTGCCTTTTTATGAATAGATTTGAGTGGTTAAAAATTTCGTGTCGTGATCGATTGACAAAGGAAAAAAGTGGGTCCCGAGGCCTGACCAGTTGAGAACCACTGCTGTCGATCACATGAGCATCAGTTAATCAGTATCTAACCCAGGACACACACACACACACACACACACACACACACACACACACACACACACACACACACACACACACACACACACACACACACACACACACACACACACACACACACACACACACACCACACACACACACACACACACACACACACACACACACACACACACACACACACACACACACACACACACACACACACACACACACACACACACACACACACACACACACACACTTTATGTGGGCTTGTCATCAAGATTTAGACCAGGGGTGGGGAACCTCCGGCACCCGGGCCACGAGACCATTTGGTACGGCCCTCGAGGTAATTTATAAACACACGCAAAAAAGAAAAAAATTAAAGAAAGTTAGACCGCAAAATAATTAAACAAGCGAGTGCCTGTTTTTCCTGGCAACGGTCATGGTCCTTGAACACAACACGAGCCTAACGTGTCATCACGTGGTATACGTCTCGTCTGACAGGGGTGCCGTTCTGACCATGGTTCTGACGGAGAGCACCAGAACGCCGCTCCGGGACTTCAGAAATTGCAGTACCCGTAAATCCGTACACATGCTGCAGTATCTGCGTGGCTGTGTCTTTAGCTGAAAGCCCAGTGGCGATCTGTTCATCTGTCATACTGATCATACAGTCAATAACTTTGTTGTTATTAGCATCTGGTTAGCTAGCTATGCTAACGGATATAAGAAGCTTGTTCTCCAACCAGTGAGGTAAAGGCACATCTTTATATGATCATTATAGTTATCAAAAAACAAGAGAATAAAGTAAACAGGTATAAAATACTATATGACAGTAAACAAAAGTTGTTATTAATAAACAAGAATACATTTTAAAAAGGGGAGTGATTTGTAAAATATCCATAAAGAAAAATTAAATCTGCTTCCAGTTCTGTTTCATCTGGGTGTTGAGAGATGTTTCCATAGATCTCTTCATTTTGCTCTCAAAGTGCACCAGATTGATGCTTTCAACTTCAATATTTAAGAAAAAAAAAATCTTCCCATGGGAGCATGCCCCCGGACCCCCTAGAGGAGGTTAAATCATGTCCACATGGATAGGAAACTAAATACATTTGCACACATCTTGTGTCCGTATCTTTCTGTTTGGTGGTCATACCACACCGTGCATGCATCCGCGAGTCATGGCAAGATATCTGGATTAAGAGGTTGCTTTTTCTTTGCACAGCATGAAAGAAAGAAGAAATGAATGGGCTGTGATTTTTAAGCAGAGGTCATTAATTTGTACGGCCCTCGGAGGATGTTGAAAAAATTGAAATGGCTCTTGAGAGGAAAAAGGTTCCCCACCCCTGGTCTGGACCAACAATTGTGACTGTGCTGACAAACAGACTCACTATTGGGAAAATTGTTTATGTAGTATTGTAGTAGTGTGTTGTAAGTAGGCATTATATTTATAAAATACTACTAGTAATCGCTTCATCCATTCACAAATCTGTAACATTGAGTTTCTCCACCAGGAATGACGTAAAAGCACCACTTTAAATCTTATGTTTACAAGATTTGTATTGATACGTTTAATGGAAATAAGTAATTAAGCATAGAAACCTAAAAAAGGACTTTTCTTTGTCTTCAACCACAAATAAGACGGCATATATCCAGAAAATAAAAAAGTAAAGACATAGGAAATGTGACAGGAGAGTTCAACAAACCCAGGCTTACACAATAGACGTCCCTTCTCGAGAAAACAATACCAACAATGTTAAAACTAAGCCACTCAATACAAATAAAATAAATGACAAAAGGTACCCTTAATGAGTCAAAAGAAATGAACCAATCAGAAGACAGCTATCCAATCCAAACAAAGAAAAACATATTGTAATAAAAAACCTTATTTACATTCAGCCAGTTTGTAATGTAATCCCTAATAACGATAAAACAATGAGACTTAACTGATTAAATAGTGTCATGTAGTTTTAAACAGCGTACTGTATACTGTACTGTGTGTGTGTTTATATAATTGATTTCAAGGATAATGGCGTACAGTCACATGTCGTCCCTCAGCGGCCTCAGTAATTCCAGACGGAGCTTCCTCCTCTGTGTCCAAACACTTTCCTCTGCAGCGACTGTCACTTAAATCAACACGCATGTGTGTGTGTGTGTGTGTGTGTGTGTGTGTGTGTGTGTGTGTGTGTGTGTGTGTGTGTGTGTGTGAGCACAGCATCGACATCAGGTTTGCATTGGAAACTAAATCTTAGCAACTGGCTTGTCGTTGTGCTGATTTGTCGGCTTTATACTCGACCTTCCTTCGGCTCACATTAGCGATCAAAAATACACAACTTAAATAACCCTGAGTGAAATCTCAACACGACAACCAACCTCACACATCTACCGTAAAACATCAATTGACGCATATCTCTGTAAATATAGAAAAGCAACAACAGGAGATATTAAAATTGTCCCCAAGAGGAAAAATAAAGTGCATTATTGTTAGTATTATTATGTGTTACTATTATTCTTCAGTCAGTTGCTGTAGTCTTATCACGTGTTATATTCAGAGTACAAGCATAACCTCATACATTTCAATAATTGTTAAAGGACTATTTACTTAAGGAGAGCTTGTTTAATTATCTAACTGGAGTCAACAGTTACGTGTGCGAAAAAAAACAAGGGTTGGGCGATGAGAAAAAAAATGTCAGTGTCAATATTTCTAACTATTGATATGATTTACTCAGTGACATTTTTGATAAATAAACACTTTGTTGATATAATAACTGAATTCCACCTTGGCTTCGTTTACGTCTTCTCAAATGGCTGAGAGCACGTAATAGTCTGGGATTACTTTACTGTAATGCAGCGAAAAGAAGTATCATTAGGAAAGTAAACATATGATATAAAAAGGTAAACAACTAACACAGCTATTGTAAAGAACGCAGGGCAGAGAGTTTCTCAATGTCGAGTACGCTTGCTTGGTAGCACACGTCTTCCGAGCCACTTGCTTCGGAAGCGAGGCGAGAACACTTCCTGGCATTCGGAAAACGAAGAGTGGAACAGGCGTGGGTCATATGAGAGGCCCCGCCTTACATTGGTCCGTGCGCAAAGCATTGTGGGGATTTTAAGACCGCGGAGTCTACACATGTGCAGCCTCGAAATGTCTCGCTACGAAGTGCGCCGGGTTCGGGAGAATTCCAAGTATGCTGGATATTGGAACAGTCCTTCGGCGCCACTCGATGACGTAGTATGCTTGAAATCGTGGCTCTGGAGCAGCCTTCCTCGACATTGAGAAACACCCCTTGATTTTGATTACCTTGCTTTAAAGAGGCCCTATTCCCTTCCCCCCAGAGTGTGTTACATACAGATCACAATGACATCACTACGTAACACTTGCACTCCTATTGGCTAGCACTTTGACACATTGTACGTGATAGACTAACGGCTCGTCCGCACATTCACTTTGAATGGGGTGACGACACTTTTCACCGCACTGCATTGTGGGAAGCGACGCGGAGTTATGCTGGTGTGGCTTGCTGCAAAAGTTGAGCAATGTTCAACTTTTGAAGCCTCGGCAGAAGCGTCAGCCAATCGAATCACATGCCAGTACAAGCTCTAGCCAATCAAACCGCTGCTTGTGTGTCAGGGGCGGGAGATTCATGTGATTGGTTGTTGGTCGAGCTTCAGACACGTCCGCCGGCAAGCTTCAACGCACGCCGCTGTGTGGACGGGCGGTAAGGGGCGGGACATCTCTAAGCGGTTGACCAATCACAACAGAGCCGGCCAGCTAACCAATCAGAGCAGACTGGGCTCTGGTTTCAGACAGAGGGTGAAAAGAGGTGCTGCAGCACAGGCAGTATGAGAAAAATAAAGAGCTTTTTGAACATTAAAGCATGGAGACATGGAGAGACACTACATACTGATACGAACCTACAAATTATCATTATAAGCCCCTTTACATTAAATACAACATGTTGTTAAAAGCCTTCCCTGGTTTGAATACTATGGATCATGCAGTGAAATGATATAGGGTTTCTACGCCGACAGCATTTACAGGGCAATGAATCATGATTTCCTTATAGCTTGACATGCCTTTAAGGGCAGGGACAGAACCCATGCTACCCTTAGTCACAGAGCAAACATTAGCACCGGACGGCATGTACGACTGTATGAAATAAAGAGACGTCATGACGACCTGCTCAGCGAGGAGAGGCTGCTGGACTCAGGATGTGCATCCCACGCACCGTGTGCCCATCATTTAATTTAACTTCAAGTCAGCTGCAATACTGACTTCCTTTCTCCGGACAACAACTTGCACAAGGAGGATCATTATCAGCATGAATGAAACCCCTCAGCACACAGCTATTCATACACACACACACACACACACACACACACACACACACACACACACACACACACACACACACACACACACACACACACACACACACACACACACCTCCTCCAAGAGTGACGAAGCATTCAGTTCACTGACTGCGGTTAACTCAGCTCTCCTCTCTAGTTAAGATGCTTCGGAGGCCTCACTGCGTTCACACAAAAGATCTGAGGTGTTCCTTTTTCAAAATAAACCGAGCGAGTTTGTCCACATGCCTGAGTGTGACACACACACACACACACACACACACACACACACACACACACACACACACACACACACACACACACACACACACACACACACAACACACACACACACACACACACACACACACACACACACACACACACACACACACACACACACACACACACACACCAGAGGAATAACCTACGGCATCCAAACACGCAGCAAAGTCTATCTTACCCGTTTGCCAGAGTCTCTTCATCTTCTGACATTATCATCTGGTGGAAGTGTGTGTGCGTGTGTGCGTGTGCGTGTGTGTGTGTGTGTGTGTGTGAGAGAGAGAACAAGAGAGACAGAGAAGTGAAGCCTGAGGGTGTTTCAGCAATGCAGTGTGATGATAGTCTACGTCCTTTTTCTGTAGCAGCAACAAGAGCAGAAACAGAAGGGCAGTCGGGGGAGAGAGAGAGAGAGAGAGAGAGAGAGAGAGAGAGAGAGAGAGAGAGAGAGAGAGAGGAGGAGGGACGCAGCAACAGCAGACCTTAATAAGATTGGGATGACTATCACACATGAGGGCAGACAACACAGAGACGTTCTATGGTCACGGTCTCACACACACACACACACACACGTTAGTGCAGAGTCACTGTGAGGCTAACATGGCCCTGAGTTAAAAAATAAATAATTAAATATGTAAATTAAGAATAAAAGAAAAAGTATTTTTCATTTATTTTAATCTAAAATGTCACAAAACACATCTTTCTGTGATTTTTTATTTCTCGTTGTTTATATTTTTGATGTCTGTAAAATCTTAAACGGAAAGTGTTCAAATCAGTAAATATACAATTTTAAAAGAAAAAAATTCTGATGATTTTATTTATTTATTTTCTTTTTGAAGAAATCTTAAATGAAATAAAAAATAAAGAAAAATTCCGGGCTTTCAAATAACTCTGTAATAACTCTGTCTTCTGATTCGTTGATAATGAACTCCTGACTGGAGACTGTGAGCAGCTGCAGGTGGGAGAGGGACAGAAGCAGATGAGGTGCGTAGCGCCCGCTGCAGAGGAAGAGGAAGAGCACTGCAGCGACGAAGAGTCCAGAAATAGAATAGAAAACATATCATGGGGTTTGTGTACAATGTTGCCCTCCATTAGATGTGAAGTACTTTTTAAAGTATTTTCAGCATGACATCACGTTACCCGTGTTTAGCTTACAGCAGATGCATCGTGGTCGTTTTGACGTCAACACTTGTTTTAGGGTCCTTCTTCAATTTGTGTACATGCGTTAATGTTCAGAAAACACAGTATTTGTCTCGTACCGTGTGTGTGAAGTTCTCCCTCTGGCCGACACGTGTTAGCGCCTGTCTCTTTAAGGGGGTCGCACACATGCTTTTCTGCACAATCACCTCATGTCTGTCAGGTGCATAAAAACGCCGCATGCAAAACGTCCGCTGGGTGCAAACGGTGACGCTCGTACTTTTCAAGGACGTCACGGCAGGGTTATATTACCGAGTGACTATAAAAGAAATCCTGCTCTGCTGATCTTTTACTTCTCAGGAGAATGTGTTTGATGACTGCTTTGCAAACACTGATTCTCGTTTCATTCAGTTTTTAAAATGCCTTTAACTATAGTCTAAAATTCAAGAATGCCCCGGTCACATGAGGCGAGAGAGCTGCCGAACATTCTCATATCGGAAGAGCAAAAAAAAGAGGATGCTTGGGGGGGGGGGGTTGTATTCAGTTATTTATCTGATTATTTCCTCTTGAAATGTTGTGTTTGAATTATCTTGTTGAACCAAATCTTTTCTTGTTTTATAGAAACATATTTTCTTTCAACACACACCACTTCAGGGAACATTACATTGACCTACATGCATTTCCTGGAGACTTAAAACACACACACACACACACACACACACACACACACACACACACACACACACACACACACACACACACACACACACACACACACACACACACACACACACACACACACACACACACCCACACACACACACACACACACACACACACACCACACACACACACACACACACACACACACACACACACACACACACACACACACACACACACACACACACACACACACACACACACACACACACACACACACACACACACACACACACACACACACACACACACACACACACACCTTTATTGACTAGTCAAAAAAACAAACAAAAAAAACCACAGTATTTACCAAGTTCATATATCAAGAGGGAAGTCCTGTTCTCATAGACTTGTTTACAATGCAATAAATATTGGGCAATGTGTGTGTTGGCTTTTCTGGAAGATTAACATGCAGAAGAAACTCCGAATAAATCTGTCGATACGAAGCCAGGAAACAGCCGTGGTTGAATAAGTACATTTATTCAGTACTGTACTTAAGAGCTATTTTAACTTGAGTACTTCAATTTTAATCCAAACTCGACTACTCCATAACTCTGGTTTCAGAGGCAAATATTGTACTTTTCACTCTACGACATGTATTTAACGTTCACATTTACTCGTGAAGGATGTAGGACTGTACTGCGTATCTAAATCTAGAAAGAAAATACAACATTAAAACGCTTGTATGTATTTGTTAGTGGTCAAACCGAACTGTCAAATAGGATTTAATGACCAATAAAAGGAAAAGGGCCGTCCTGAATACTGAATAGATTTACTTTTGATAATTTAACTACTTCTTATTAAGTTACATTTCGAGTTT
Organism: Pseudochaenichthys georgianus; assembly: GCF_902827115.2. NCBI lineage: Eukaryota > Metazoa > Chordata > Actinopteri > Perciformes > Channichthyidae > Pseudochaenichthys > Pseudochaenichthys georgianus. The sequence goes on along the minus strand of NC_047506.1, from coordinate 437,972 downwards.
AAGGCTTTTCAATTGTTATCGGGGATTTTAAAATCATAGTATTTATGCTTTTCCTGATCAGCGTTAATCTTAACTCAGGATATAACGAGCAAATTAGTGAATTACTAATTCCCAAAAATCTATTTCTCAGCTCGAGCACTTAAGACACCGATATGAAACTTGGGTTGGTTCAGCCTTTGTAACTGTGTGATGATGATGCATGCTATCTCCCTCCCACAGACGCAGCTATTCTCCGCCTCAGGCTAACAATAAACCCTGTACGTGCCTCGACAGAGAAAGTATGATTAAAGTATTGAATGAGAAAAAAACTCGCATTCATTCAGCCATAACTTAACAGAGAAATGAGGTTCTCTCCATCTGTTACACAGCGCAGGGAAGCTGATTTCCTAATGGCCTTTTTACTAAATGTGCTATTAAAGAGGCCCTATTGTGCTTTTAGGGGTTTCCCCTCAACTGTAGTGTGATATATAGGTTCCCCCCCCCCCCCCCCCTGCCTGAAACACCTCCATTGGACTCCTTTGTTACCTTCTGTAACGTAGTGGCATGACTCACATTTCTATTCACTCAAACACAATGTACGTGATAGGCTAAGGGGCGGGACATCTCTAAGCAGTTGATCACAACAGAGCCGGCCAGCTAACCAATCAGAGCAGACTGGGCTCTGGATTCAGACAGAGGGTGAAAAGAGGCAAGAGCTTTTTGAACATTAAAGCATGGAGACGTGTCACAGTAGAGACACTACATACTGATATACACCTGAACATCAGCAGGAGAGGACTCTTTAAAGTAGAGACACTACATACTGATATACACCTGAACATCATCAGGAGAGGACTCTTTAAAGTAGAGACACTACATACTGATATACACCTGAACATCATCAGGAGAGGACTCTTTAAAGTAGAGACACTACATACTGATATACACCTGAACATCAGCAGGAGAGGACTCTTTAAAGTAGAGACACTACATACTGATATACACCTGAACACCAGCAGGAGAGGACTCTTTAAAGTAGAGACACTACATACTGATATACACCTGAACATCAGCAGGAGAGGACTCTTTAAAGTAGAGACACTACATACTGATATACACCTGAACATCAGCAGGAGAGGACTCTTTAAAGTAGAGACACTACATACTGATATACACCTGAACATCATCAGGAGAGGACTCTTTAAAGTAGAGACACTACATACTGATATACACCTGAACATCAGCAGGAGAGGACTCTTTAAAGTAGAGACACTACATACTGATATACACCTGAACATCATCAGGAGAGGACTCTTTAAAGTAGAGACACTACATACTGATATACACCTGAACACCAGCAGGAGAGGACTCTTTAAAGTAGAGACACTACATACTGATATACACCTGAACATCATCAGGAGAGGACTCTTTAAAGTAGAGACACTACATACTGATATACACCTGAACACCAGCAGGAGAGGACTCTTTAAAGTGGAGACACTACATACTGATATACACCTGAACATCAGCAGGAGAGGACTCTTTAAAGTAGAGACACTACACACTGATATACACCTGAACATCATCAGGAGAGGACTCTTTAAAGTAGAGACACTACATACTGATATACACCTGAACACCAGCAGGAGAGGACGTACGTAGCAAGTATTTCCATTTCATGCTACCTTTTCTTCTGCTCCAAAATATTGGGAATATTCTACTTCTACATAATTACCCGTAAAATACGCTGCAATGTTACAGATGATACTACCTAACAGTACATAGGGTAACTCGAGTTTTCTCCATCCAACAAACAACATTATATTTAAGCCTAAACATCGTAATGCATCTCTATCAACGATCCAATTACACGTAATAAAAGAACAGTCATGTGGCTAACGTCAAGATAAAGCGGCTCCACAAAAGCAGGTTTTCTCACAGATTTGTTATGCGCTCAGAGTTCAGTGTACGAGTCTTACCCATTTGATGCATTCGTTGACTGCAGGTCATCCTTATTGTCCGGCAGCTGTAACCTGAAACAGAGGAACAGAATCCAGGCCGTTCAGAGACAGAAGGGAAATCTCAGCGGAGGAGAAACCAGCTGAAAGGCCGCCTATTGTTGGGAGGAACCTGATCGCGAGAGCCACAGAAACCAAACACTGATCTACGAGGACACTCCCAGGATATGTACCGCTCCGTTATGACGTTTTGAGGACATATGTGCAAAGAAGCTACGTGACAGCTTTGGGTGGAACATCGCTTTGAATTAGGAACGGATCTTGGGAACGACCCACATCAAGATTTCCCGAAATTGTCGACACATTAACTTTTAAAAACTACGATAAACTTTGACGGTAACCCAGAATAAAACCATCACCAATCAGAATACTTTATTTCATCCTTGGGGGACATTAAGTTTATAATGTATGTCAACATAAGAAGTTAAGTAGAAATGTGCACATTGTAATATATATTACAATATTTAATATATTGTTATACAGAGAATATATTTTTTGTATCCTCGGGGGAAAATAATAGCTGCATTTGCGATCAAATAAAAAAATACAAAGATAAAATTAAATACAATATTTGTCAAAATAAGAGTCACGCAGCCTCCACACTGCGGCGTGCGTTGAAGCTTGCCGGTGGGCGTGTCTGAAACTTGACCAACAACCAATCACATGAATCTCCCGCCCCGGACACCCAAGCACGCGTTTGATTGGCTAGAGCTTGCACTGGCATATTAGATTGACTGACGCTTCCGTCGAAGCTTGAAAAGTTGAACTTTTCTCAACTTTTGAAGCGAGCAACGGGGTGTTTCTCAATGTCGAGGACGCTTGCTTGGTAGCACATGTCTTCCGAGTCACTTCCTTCAGAAGCGAGGCAAGAATCCCTCCTAGCCTCGGAAAACGAAGAATGGTGGAACAGGCTATCAGGTGTGCGTCGTATGCGAGGCCCCGCCTTAAATGGAGCGCGATTTCCGCCAAAGATTTGGAAATCGGTCCGTGCGCAAAGCATTGTGGGGATTTTAAGACCGCGGAGTCTACACATGTGCAGCCTCGACATTTCTCGCTACGATGTACGCCGGCCTCGGTAGAATTCCAAGTATGCTGGACATCGGAACAGTCCTTCGGCGGCACTCGATGACATAGTATGCTTGAAATAGTGGCTCTGGAGCAGCCTTCCTCGACATTGAGAAACACCTACGGAGGCAAAGCGAAGCGACGGAACCACAATGCAGTTCGGCAAAGCGTGACGTCACCCCATTCGAAGTGAGCCGTGTGGACGGGCCGTTAAAGGTGCAATAATTAGATAAAATAAAATGGATAGGAACTTGTGCACAATAATAAATAAAATGTGTGTATTACAATATAGTGCGGGTATTTAAGCATTATTAAAAATATTAATTATAAAAAACAGATTGCTTAAAGTCTACAGCAGGGGTGTCAAACTCAAGGCCCGGGGGCCACATCAGGCCCGCGACTTCATTTTATGTGGCCCCGCAAGAGCTTGCAAAGAATATAATACCTTTAATATACGGTTACATGCCGCTTTACAGAATCAGGTTGCCCATAAACTACATGTCCCACAATGCATCTCGTTTTGTGACATGCGCACTGAAGAGACTTGCTATTGTTTGCCCTAGACTTCTGCTTTCAGACGTAGTTGGTAGTTAATTACTAAGTTATTATCCTATCCGATAATAATCCAATTCAAAGGCAATAATGTAATACAACACATTATTTTATATATATTTATATAGTTACAACTGGCCCTTTGAGTGCAACCATAATGCTGATGTGGCCCGCGATGAAATTGACTTTGACACCCCTGGTCTACAGTGTAATAGAGTACAAATCTATTAATAATAAGTGTTATTCGTATACAGTATTGGTGGTATAGCACAGTTTAAGAGTGGCTTTTTTTTTATATTCAACGTTATTTTTTTCATTCAAAGACACTCACCTGAAGTCTGTGATGATGGGATCCAACTCTGGAGTGTTTATGACCGACAACCTGGAAAAAATGTATTTAAAGGTTTTATTGTCATATGCACAAAGCTACTGTGTAGTCATGGCAATGGAATTCTTCTGACCTGAGCTCCTCCAACAATGCAACATATAGTGGCTATTTCCTTAACAATTAATCAATTATTCAGATAATTGTCTGCAGTTGTATGTCTACTATCGATCCCAGTTTCTCAAATTCTCTAGATATTCACTGTAATATAATATAAAACCCAGTGAACAGCAAATGTTTTCAATTTTAGAGACTTAAAATTGCAGTTTCCTTAATGATTAATCAATTATCAAGATATTTGCCGGTATGTTTTTGCCTACTATCGATCCCAGTTTCTCGATTTCTCAAATAAAAATCAGTGAAACTGTTCTGACCTGAGCTCCTCCCACAATGCCACATATATAATAAAAAACAAAATAAAAAGTAGTGGAAAAAAAGTCTATATACATGTAAATAGAAAGTACAAATCAAAATCAGTCTGTGTATGACAGCATTTCTGAAGGAGCTAACATGCTAACAGACGTAGCATCACCGTGTCATTAAACAGGGTTTGCTGCCGACTGTTTCTAAGAATACATGAGAATGTGAAGAATGTGGACGTACCGGCTCGGGGAGTCCGGGCCGTCTGGGATGTCCTGATCGTCATCCCTGTGAAGAGGTCAGAGGTTGAATTAGAGGGACAGTAAGAAAACATCTCATTACGGTGTGAAGATGAGAAGACTGGAGATCTGAGGAGGACTACATCATGTCTCTTCTACATCAACATGTGTCCCCTCTTCTTCATGTCTCTTCTACATCAACATGTGTCCCCTCTTCTTCATGTCTCTTCTACATCAACATGTGTCCCCTCTTCTCCATGTCTCTTCTACATCAACATGTGTCCCCTCTTCTCCATGTCTCTTCTATATCAGCATGTGTCCCCTCTTCTTCATGTCTCTTCTACATCAACATGTGTCCCCTCTTCTTCATGTCTCTTCTACATCAACATGTGTCCCCTCTTCTTCATGTCTCTTCTACATCAACATGTGTCCCCTCTTCTTCATGTCTCTTCTACATCAACATGTGTCCCCTCTTCTTCATGTCTCTTCTACATCACCATGTGTCCCCTCTTCTACATCAACATGTGTCCCCTCTTCTTCATGTCTCTTCTACATCAACATGTGTCCCCTCTTCTTCATGTCTCTTCTACATCAACATGTGTCCCCTCTTCTTCATGTCTCTTCTACATCAACATGTGTCCCCTCTTCTTCATGTCTCTTCTACATCAACATGTGTCCCCTCTTCTTCATGTCTCTTCTACATCAACATGTGTCCCCTCTTCTCCATGTCTCTTCTACATCAACATGTGTCCCCTCTTCTTCATGTCTCTTCTACATCAACATGTGTCCCCTCTGTGGAAAGAGACTCTGAAAGTTTCAGGAACAAAGATTTTCTCTCTTTTTGATCCATTTCTATAAAAACCTGTCTGAAAATGAGCTGATCAGATTTTGGCCACTTTGTGATGTCATCACGATGTCTTGTCTCGTGTAACCGTTAGCCAATCAGCAACCAAGGTAACCCCCCCCCCCCCCATATCACCTGAATCTCCTCCTAGAACACCATAGGCGCTTTCACACCAAGTATTTTTCCCCGGAACTTTTATTTCCTGGAACTATCTAGTAAATCGCGTTCACACCGGAATAAGTCCCTGAGAGAGCCGCTGACGTCACTTCTTCTTCTTCTGTCTCTACTTTAAAGAGTCCTCTCCTGCTGATGTTCAGGTGTATATCAGTATGTAGTGTCTCTACTTTAAAGAGTCCTCTCCTGCTGATGTTCAGGTGTATATCAGTATGTAGTATCTCTACTTTAAAGAGTCCTCTCCTGCTGATGTCCAGGTGTATATCAGTATGTAGTGTCTCTACTTTAAAGAGTCCTCTCCTGCTGATGTTCAGGTGTATATCAGTATGTAGTGTCTCTACTTTAAAGAGTCCTCTCCTGCTGATGTTCAGGTGTATATCAGTATGTAGTGTCTCTACTTTAAAGAGTCCTCTCCTGCTGATGTTCAGGTGTATATCAGTATGTAGTGTCTCTACTTTAAAGAGTCCTCTCCTGCTGAGGTTCAGGTGTATATCAGTATGTAGTGTCTCTACTTTAAAGAGTCCTCTCCTGCTAATGTTCAGGTGTATATCAGTATGTAGTGTCTCTACTTTAAAGAGTCCTCTCCTGCTGATGTTCAGGTGTATATCAGTATGTAGTGTCTCTACTTTAAAGAGTCCTCTCCTGCTGATATTCAGGTGTATATCAGTATGTAGTGTCTCTACTTTAAAGAGTCCTCTCCTGCTGATGTTCAGGTGTATATCAGTATGTAGAGTCTCTACTTTAAAGAGTCCTTTCCTGCTGATGTTCAGGTGTATATCAGTATGTAGTGTCTCTACTTTAAAGAGTCCTCTCCTGCTGATGTTCAGGTGTATATCAGTATGTAGTGTCTCTACTTTAAAGAGTCCTCTCCTGCTGATGTTCAGGTGTATATCAGTATGTGGTGTCTCTACATGTCTTAGCCTATCACGTATAATGTGTTGGAGCGTTAGCCAATAGAAGCGTGAGTGTTGGATATTGATGTCATCGTGTTCCACAAACTGGAGGTAACTTTGGGATAGGCCACTAACGTGCACGAAAACCTATACAACACACTACAGGAAAAGGAACCCCCCCCCAAAAGCATGATAAGTCCCCTTTGACATTTGCATTTCACCATATTTTTTTTGTTTTAATTATACGTTTAAAGTTGGATAATGGGTTTCTAAGAAAGTGCAGACAGGTACCAACAGGGCCAGGACGTGTTTACATTTGTTTGTGAAGCTTTCCTACTTTTTTCTTCACACACTTTTATAAGCTTAAAGTTTAATAAGTGTTTCCATTTGAGACAGACAACTGAATGATGTCCAACAGAGATAAATATGGAAGCCCTGAAAGCCAAGACAAAACATGTTTTACCTGGAAATCTATTATCTAAGTCTGATCAAAATGGCTCTCTCTCTCTCTCTCTCCGGTGTTTCTGACTCCAAAACATGTCTAGAAATGGTTTTGCAAGGATCATCTATCAATGTTTCTTAAAAAAAATTCGGCCAGAAAACCTGTTGCAAGGATAAAGTCACTTAGAAACATTATCCTGTCAAAGATAGAGACAAGTAAACAACTTTAAACCGATCACAAGTACTCCAAATACATCTATACAGTATTAAGAAAACAAATATTAGAACAGTCAAAAAGGTTAATCAGGTGTAGCTTAATGTAATTATTTTTCTATTCAAGTAATCACTTGATGACCGATTTAATCAATTTTGATGACCACTTAATGTCCTGGTAATCCCCTCATTAACACAACAAAAAACCCTAAAGATATTTCAGTCGCTGATGCCGCACTAAAGGAAAAGCCTGCTTGACCACATCAGGAGTGCAATGTAGTCCAACAGGCTGCAGACTGACTTCACGAAGCAGCAACACATCATCAGACCTACAGTAAATATCTACGGTAGATTCTCTGCTCACTCACAGCGGTCACTTTTACGGATTTATTAGTTTCCTGTCAAATATAATGTATTTTCGGAATAAAAGCTTTTATACTGCGAGATAAAAACAAACAAAAACACAGTCTGACTTGTTTACAGAAGCCATAAGAGCACAGGACTTTAAAGATCATATGTTGTGCTCCTTTAATTTCCTGTCAAATATTATATTTTGTTCAGAATAAAAGCTTTTATTAGTGAGGAAATGAAAATAAGTAAGTACTTTTTTTTACAGTAGCGAGGACAACCCCTCAAATTTTGGGAATCACCCAGCCTTACTTTCTGACAGCATACAGACACACGGCAATAAAAGTCATATATCATATCAGACGAGAATGTGTGTGTGTGTGTGTCATTTCAAAGAGGATCTACGAACATGTCCTCCTCACATGAGCTCAGTGTGATGAAAAGATAACGTGTTTCTTATTAAAAAAAAAAAAGGGTGATTAAAATCTCCCCGACAGGCAAGCACCAACAGGGCCAGCCAGGATTGTGCATATCATTATTTTTTGGAGCAACTTTCCGACTTTTTTTACTCACTTTTTGATGTCATTTTTCTTGGCGCTTCGTCTCCAGTTGGTGATAAAACTCATCCCCCGGCTGTGAGGCAGAAAGTATCCCGGCAGAGGCTTCACACAGCGGGCAGAGCAGAGAGGAGCACTGCGGTGTGTCTTCCTCCTTCCTGACGGGGAAAGGTGTGTGAGAGGCTGTCATCACCATGATCACTCTCTATTCAAATGCATGGGGAAGGAGCTGTAGGGCTGCCGGGTCCTAAAGCCCGCCGGGTTATGCTAATGTTATTTTAATTATAATATAGAGACAAGTTCATGTAAATAAACGATATAAATGTTTTTAAAAAATACAAATAAATATATACATATTATATAGAGTCTTTGAGAATACACTCTTGGTTTTAAAACGTTATTTTAATTACAATTAAATACAGAAAATAAAGAAAGTTAATATAAATAAATGATATAAATTAATATAGTCGATGGTAACAAACTGTGAATTAAAATAAATAAAAGTTAAAATATAAATAAATATTATTTAGAGTCTTTGAGCATACACTCTTGCTTTTAAAATGTTATTTTTATTTAAATAAACATGCATAATAAATAAACAGCCCCCACCTCCGTTGACAATTCAGATTTCCCGGGATGTAAGTTTCGGGGCCGCCCTGGTAAATCAAATGCCTGCCCAGAGACGTATGTCTGCCGCCGGGCCTGGATGAAACCCTCTGCATGTGTTCTCTGCTTCTTTTAACCCATCCTAGTACCAGGAGTCTACTAGGAGCAGTGGGCAGCTATTGTACAGCGCCCGGGGAGCAATGGGAGTGGGGGGGAAGGGGGTTGTCCGGTGCCTTGCTCAAGGGCAGGGCCCAGGAGGTGAACTGGGACCTCTCAGAGTAGAAGTCCACACTCCGTATTTAGGTCTGTTCGGGGACTGGAACCGGCGACCCTACAGCTCACAGTCCAAACCTCTACTGACTGAGCCACTGCCGGACATGATAGGTTTTATAATGATAGATCATTACATTACATGTTACTAGTTAGACGCTTTTATCCAAAGCGACTTACATACTCAATACTGTGGACAATACAGGAGCAATTTGGGATGAAGTGTCTTGCCTAGGGACACAACGACATGCTGACTGCAGTGGGGTTTGAACCTGTGACCCCCCTGATCCAAACACATACGCACAACCCACTGCGCCACACGCCTCCCCATGAAAGTGTTCTCAAAGCTGGTGAAGGTGCAGCTAGTCTGAATGACTTTGTAGACTGCAGGGTAGCTTGTGGATTTACTCCAGGTGGAACTAAAGTCTGATTTAACACTTGACTATATTTCACATCATTCATCCAGATCTGTGAAGTCACTAAAGGTATTAAATACATGTAGTGGAGGAGAAGTACACCATGTAGGCCTACCTCTGAACTGAAGTAGAGTAGAAGTACAAAGTAGCATACAATGAAAATATTCAAGTTGTACTCAAGTATCTCAAAATTATACTTTAGTAAAGTACTTGGTTACTTCCTACCTTAACTTACTAAGTGAAAGGTAGAGTTACTTGTTTTGACTTAACTAATTATTTGCATGCAGTATTTAAAAAATGCAGTACGACTACTTTTACACGAGTAAACGATCCTAAACATCTTCCACCTCTAAAACAGTAAAACGACAAGACCCCAGTAAGAACAAACAAAGTGCAAAACTACACGTTTAATATTTATTCTTCAATTAAATGCATTACATATTCTGTCCAATCCTCCAAATAATGATTTTTTTTATTACACGTTAGAAAATACAAAATAAAATACAGTTATAGCTCGAGTTTTAAAAAGCCTATACGAGTAAGCCAATAAGTGGTTCTTGATTTTGTAAAAGGAGTCTGTACAAATGTAAGGTGGCCGTTAATGTGACTGTGAAGAAGAGACTCCTCGTCTATTTACAACTACAACAAGAGGCAAACAGGAAGTGCATGACAAGAGGAAGCGGTGACCATGCTCATTCTGGCTGAAAAGAGACACGATAAATCCGAAAAGGAAGACGTTTTCTTCACCGTTTGGTCAAAAAAATAAGAAAATAAACGCCTCGTGCTCTTCAACCGAGCCTTCACTCGTTCAAAAAAAACATTTGCGCCTAGTGCACATTTATTTTCTGGTAGGAAAACACAAAATGACCGACCAAAAAACTGCTGTGTGTGATAGACGAGTGGATTTCCCGCCAGTGCCGTAAATCCCCACGGACCCTGAAGTACACAAACTCCATCAAAACACAAAGACAACTTTCACCGATTTTGTGCAATATTTGTAACATACATGTCGCCTTTTGGAGAGGAAGTGTACATGCTGTCAGACATTGAAATGGAAATGGACTATGTGAGGAAGCTTTTAATAGCTTTCTCTAATTAAAAACCCAGCATCCATCCACGCTACAGAAGTGTCTAACGGTGGATAAATCACGATGTACAATATGACTTCATTTGATATAGGAGTAAACCGAGCAGGTACAGCGGGCATACATGAGTTTACACATTCATTTATGATCAACCACTTTGACAATTTAACTTTTAAATGTCCAAACTCACAGCCACGATTTAGAAAAAAAGTATTTGGTATTAGACTCAATTTCTATCCCTCCAAAACACGTATTTCTTGTGCGATCCCTCATAGTGTGTGCTGTCATGTAATGCTAATATCTTCTTGTAAAATGTGATAATTGTAGTTTTATTCCTGTTATTATAACACTATACACTACAATATGTAAAGCTGAATGTGGTCGTTGTGGATTTGTTCAATTTAAGTACAAATCTGCACATGCATTTCACATTTCAGAGGATTTACACAAGTAGAATTTTTTTTTTTATATAATCTCATATGCTAATTCTACGGGAATACAAATGTAACTCATTTTAAATAAGATTTACATATTGTTTCAGTATCTTCCCAGCTTTCCGTCCTGAATCTACACACAGCTTCATATTTCATTTCAGATACAAACCCCAAAGGAAGGTAATTAATGGGATTTTGGGGCTCTAATAAAGAGGGACTTGTCAATATAAAGTGTTTTAATAAAGTGTAGCAACTTCTGGCAATTGAAATGTAGATTTTGAGAGTATTAAATAAATTACATTCTGGAGAGTTAATGTGGGCGTCTTGAAATGGAGCATCGATCTCTAAATCTAATTCTTCAGAACATACATTTCCATCGCCGTCCGAAACACGACGGAACACACACACACAGACAATACTGCGATGTGAACACAGTCTGTTCTCGTGGGGTTTTTAAGCTGCTGAACCAGTCCTGTACAGTCCCCACTTTGCTTTGGTGCTTTCTTTTACTGGCTTTGCTGTGCCGTGCCGAGCCAGAGGAGGGGGGGGGGGAGGAAGAGGAAGAGGAGGAAGAGGGGAGTCCTTCAGGAGAGTTCAGACTTGCTGAGAGCGATGGCCAGCTCCAGGTCTTCTTGTTCCTGCTGTGTGAGACGGGCAAGTCGCTCCTTTTCCTCCCGCTCGCTCTCGCGCTTTGCCCACTCGATCATGTCGTCCTCCGTCGGATACTGATGCTGCTTCACCAACCAAGAACACACACACACACACGAAGAGGAGGAAGAAACACACATGTGCGAAGACAAATGAGGGGAAAGGAGACAGAAACAGACAAACAGTTAACAGATTCTCACTGATGACGGATAACCAACAATAACACATGCTTTATGAATGAATCCATAATGAAATATAAGATCAGTAAGGGACAGGTGAATGCAGGCATGTTGGCGGGTTTTGTCTATCACGGATTAAATGATTTGCTATTATTAATGTAAGTATAACATCCAGGGTTGCACGTTAACTGTAGTTGTAGTCGGCAATGTAATCAAGTAGTTATAATGTGTAAGTATAATATCTTATTCTAATTATGCCACTGTGGATACAACATATTGCTCAATGTGACTTTTCTTTCTGGCTTACTTTCAATTAAATCCCTGGAATTTGTTTATCAAATCAATTGTCTTGGTTATTTTTGCTTGCTTCATTTTATTGTTTTATTCCTGTCTAATCTGTAGAGTAACCCGTTTTATATAAACACAACAACACAGTAGATTTCAGAGGAAGCAGACAAATAATATAGACGGTAATTGTCTGTTCTATAAATCCCTAATTTCTGTTTCAGCCCATCGCACCAAAACAAACAAAAAACAACAACAGTGAAATTCCCCTATATCATATATGACATGAAGACTCATCATTACACATGCTGTGGAGATAAATGTGATAGTCGGAGTCTCCTGTGATGAATAAAAGAGTCATGTGACCAAAAAGGGGAAGGAGGAGAACTTTAAAACACACAGAGCTGTTGTTAAATCTGTTAATGGTTACAGAGCGGACATGCAGCTAGTGACACACAGTGTGTACACTTTCAACACATGCAGATGAAGGGAGTTAGGAGCAAAAATGGCGTTTATTAGCAGCTAATTTTAACGCTTATGAGTCTGGTGTCGAGCAGAACATGCACGATGAGAACATTTAGGAAACATCGGACAGATTTAGTAGAGAACATGCATGTATTACTTGTTGGAGCTACAATCCACTGCAGCTTTTAGATATGAATGAAATCAGACATTAATAATAATTTAGCATTTCTGTTTTCATTCTTTACCTTCAGTTTCAGCCCATATAGTGTACATTAAGTATTAACTACATTTTATATACCGTACTTTTCGGACTATAAGCCGCGACTTTTCCCCCCCCATTTTCTTTGTACAGCTAACGGCCACTAGGGAACCTCCTAACTCTATGGGTTTTACAGGTAAAATTAACCACCTTTAACACTACGGGCTCTAGGACCGGTCGGCTCCAGCAGGAAAAGCTGGAGGCCGGAAAAGAGTGAGACAGGTAGCGCGCCAAAGTAAAAGTGGAACCGAGAGACAGAACGAGAGCAAGACAGACGGACAGTTTAGCTGCTGCGGCTAATATGCAGGTGCGCTTTATAGTCCGAAAAGTACGGTAATTGCGTTTACCAAAAATATACAAAATCATGCCACTATATGGATTATTTGAAGCATCTTTCCTGCTTTTCGTGTGGCCACTACGGTTACGTAATAAAGTAGGAACTAATCAAACGTGTTTACAATAAGTGTCTACCTTCCCTATAATCCAAATGTTGCTTAAAATAAAAGCAAAAACGACCAAAATAACATAAAAAGTAGGAAATATTATAAAACTTAAAGCATGATTTGAAAATGTCAGCGCTGATATATTGAGGAAAGTTGCCTGAAATGAACTGAAAAGGCAAATTGGTATGTCTTTCAGAAAGCTCAGGCATTTGCAGAGAGAGGTCATGGATGCACATAGAAGCCAGAGATGGTGCCCGTCAATCAACTTTTTATTCAAACTTTTTTTTTTGACAGAGGTGCAAAGACACAGAGCGAGAACACAGGCCGTCTGTAGAACTGAGAAATGAAGGATGAACTACAGAGCCAGTAAAGTCCCTAAAGGTGGTATCTTTTTATTTTGCGCATACAGAATAAAGAGAATATTCACCTTAGGGACTTTAAGGGACTCCATCATGCACAGATGGATAAATACATATGGGCTTGAGTAAAGGGAGAATAAGGTAAATGTGGTTTAAGGGAGGCAGTGGTTTAAGTGAATGTTTAAGTGAATGAGAGGCAGTGGTTTAAGTGAATGAGAGGCAGTGGTTTAAGTGAATGTGAGGCAGGTTTAAGTGAATGTTTAAGTGAATGTGAGGGAGGGTGGTTTAAGTGAATGAGAGGCGGTGGTTTAAGTGAATATGAGGCAGTGGTTTAAGTGAATGTTTAAGTGAATGTGAGGCAGGTTTAAGTGAATGTTTAAGTGAATGTGAGGGAGGGTGGTTTAAGTGAATGAGAGGCGGTGGTTTAAGTGAATGTGAGGCAGTGGTTTAAGTGAATGTTTAAGTGAATGTGAGGCAGTGGTTTAAGTGAATGTTTAAGTGAATGTGAGGCAGTGGTTTAAGTGAATGTGAGGCAGTGGTTTAAGTGAATGTGAGGCAGTGGTTTAAGTGAATGTGAGGCAGTGGTTTAAGTGAATGAGAGGCAGTGGTTTAAGTGTAATGGAGGCAGAAGTTTAAGTGAATGGTAGGCAGAAGTTTAAGTGAATGTGAGGCAGTGGTTTAAGTGTAATGGAGGCAGAAGTTTAAGTGAATGGTAGGCAGAAGTTTAAGTGAATTTGAGGCAGTGGTTTAAGTGTAATGGAGGCAGTGGTTCAAGGGAATGTGAGGCAGTGGTTCAAGGGAATGTGAGGCAGTGGTTTAAGTGAATTTGAGGCAGTGGTTTAAGTGTAATGGAGGCAGTGGTTCAAGGGAATGTGAGGCAGTGGTTTAAGTGAATGTGAGGCAGTGGTTTAAGTGTAACGAGGCAGTGGTTCAAGGGAATGTGAGGCAGTGGTTTAAGTGAATGTGAGGCAGGCAGTTAGTGCTACATGCAGGTGCAGTCATGTGACGCGTGACGCACTCAAATCAATACCTAATAAGTCGTCCATCCCGCTTTCACAGCGTGACGGAACATTTCTCATGAAGAAAGAGAGCGCTGAGGGGATGTGAATACTCACAGCGGTTTAATCCTGATATATTAAGCGAGGGTACAATTATCTTTCTACACATAATTTGAAGTCTTCTGTTGTTTTGGATGCAGGACAACTTGAACATATTTCAATGGAATAGTAGAACAAGGAAAGGAAACTGTAATGCCGTCGTTCTTCTTCAATTAAAGCAATATTACTATTACCTGTTGCTTTTAGGAAGATATTTGATAAATGCATAATTTCCGTTCTGTATCTTAAATTACAAATTGGTCCTGAGACATATTAAACCTATGTGTATCAATTACAGCCTAATGCAACTTCAAGAATGAAATGCCGTTCCCCTCTAGCGTTGTATAAGTAATCAAAATGTATTTAGATCACAATATGGACTAGTGCAATATCCAAATTGCAGAAAACAAAATATTTGGTGAGGGCAGAAGATATCTGAATGAAGTATAACGTCGCCTACGCACTAAACTGTTTGGTACATGTCCTCTTTAATAATAATTTTTGATGTTTTTCTCGATGATATTGTGAATTTTGTTTTAAAAAAAATAGGGATTCTCTGTTATATCACAATTCATATCGCAGTATCAGTCAAAATTATTGCAATTTGCAAACCCTGGGCTCTCCTCCGCGTTAGTCAGGGTTAACTAGAGTCACGCCTTCATGACACTGTTGTGCCGGCTCGGCGACATATCGACTTGTCATTGGTCGGGCACAGAAAAAGTGCACTTTGCCCTATTGGCAATTCGAAAATTACCTGAGGTGCATTTCTTTTCTTTTTTAGCTTAATAAGGTGCACAGAATGAATTGTTGGCGTTAAAATGTATATTTAATTTCAGAATTAAATATGCATATACACAAGCTGTAACGTTGGGATAGTTGACGCCAAATACAAGCAGCCTCTCATCTCTCCATTCACTGCCAACATGTTGTCATGACAATAGATGTCTGATTTGTAACAGAGTGTGTGTCTAACTACAAATATGTTGCTTTGGTTAATAATAATCATTATTGTTTAAATTACTTTTCTGTACAGTAGGACAGTGCAACTCCAATCATGGGGCTTAAATTAATAATATAAATCAGTAACAAAAAAATAATTACAAGTGTACGGAATGCGACAAAATATATGTATTTTTAAAATATATGTATTTTTAAAATATAAGAAACTTTAATAGAGATGATTTTATTCTTCTTCAGGATTTATTTTGGTTTCAGTGGCAGTGGATGGAGTGGTTTTAAAAAGCTGGCCTGATTTGGTGCCTTAATGAATCTACTAAGTGGGATTAATTAGCAGGAAGAACAGAGGAGAGGGCTATGGAGAGTCAGGGGAAGGGGAGGTGCTCACTTTGTCAAAGCTGGCAAACCGGTCAGTTTCCCGAGCGCTGTGACGAGGAGGGGAGGAGGGGGCGAAGGGGTCGGCTAAAGGATCCTTGGCAGGCAGTGAGGAGGAAGAGGAGGGGAAGTCTCCTGGAGGCTGGTGGAGGAAGGGTCCTCGTCTCTGGAAGGACTCGGAGGACTCTGTTTTGGAGAGGGACGACCGTTTACCTGCAGAGATACACAGAGGAACAGTTATTACACACAGAACGAATTATACACTTTTTACACCAAGAAAAAGTGGGAAAATTAAGGTTTTTGAACCAGGATAGGGCTTTGTATTAGCATTAACACACAACCAACTAAATAATTGTTAAAAGAGAGAAAATGAACTATATTTTGTTATGTTATTATCGTTTTCTTAAAATAGTTCTGTGTTTTTGTATTACTTAATACACACACACACACAGAATACATAATACACTTTTTAAACTAAGGAAAAGTGGGAAAATTAAGTTTTTTTAACGATGGACATCATGCTAAAATAGGCAATAGACATAAGTACGTTCATTTAATTAGCGCATTTCAAAAACATAGGGAAATTCAGAGTGCTTTGACTAGCATTAACACACAACCAATTACAGAGACACACACAGAGGAAGAGATATATTTTTAATCCATATTTTATTCCAATATAAATACTGCTTTATTTTACTATATTTTTTATATGTTTTCTTAAAATAGTTCTCTGTGTTTTACATGTTTGTTTTACTTTTATGTGTGCACCATGATGTCAAGCTACCTGGTAATAAACCTGCTTCAGATTCTAATTCTGATTCTGATTAATACACACACACAGAGAATTAATATTACACTTTTTACACCAAGAAAAAGTTGGAAATTAAGGTTTTTGAACCAGGGATATCAGGCTAAGATAGACATAACTACTTTTATTTAATTAGCACATTTAAAAAATATTTGACTAGCATTAACACACACAACCAACTAAAGGCCAAACAAAAATAATTATTAAAAGAGAGAAAAGATACAGAAAATTAAGGAGAAAACAGTGATAAACAGAAACCTTTTTTAGCCTTTATTTAAAAAACTACAGAGACACACACAGAGGAAATATTAATAATTCTTTATAATGCCAAAAACGGTGGGAAAATTACGTTTTTTTTAACCAGGATATCATAAAATAGGCAACAGGCTTCTTTGCCATTAGCAGTAAGGTAAGGTAAGGTAAGTTAATTTAATAAGCATATTTAAAGTGCTTTGATTAGCATTAAAACACAAAACCAATTAAATGCAAAACTAAATAATGATTGAAAGAGAGAAAAGATACAGAAAAGTTAAAAATCAACACGTTATACGAGTAATATATTTAAATGACATCGGGGGAAACGGTGATAAACGTTTCTAGCCTAAAAGGTGCTTTTGTCACACGGTGGAAAGTCTGATGAAGCAGCATATTTCTATTTCCTATTCACATCCAATCATGACTGAAAACACAACGTGACAACTGTTCCCTTATCGCAGCTCGTACTGACCTGGAGGGGGGGGGGGGCGGTCTGGTTGGCGTACCCGTTTTGGGAGGCAGGGCTGGGGGCACATCGGGGCCGACCGACTGGCTCTCATCCTGGAACAGGTTCTTATTGTTGATGCCAAACTGGTCCGCACCGTTCGACTGAAACAGAGAGAACAAAGATTGTCTTGGTCGATTACAGGTTTTCTTTCCTTGTAAGAAGTCTAAAAGAGAGATTACAGTAACATTGTTCCTTTAATGCAGTGTTTCTCAAAGTGTGGTCCGTGAGCGCCCCCTAGTGGTCCGTGAGTATATTGGTAACATTTCACATTTGAAATAAATAAAAGTTTGTCGCACTCTCGCGGGAATATCTCCGCAATGGAGCGAGCTTAAGTTTCACTTTCGATTGCATGATAAAGCCCAGCGCAACACCTTCGTCACACATGTTGCCACTTGTTTGTACCATTTTCAGGCGATTTGTAAAAAACGTGGTCCTTGGTATGAAAAAGTTTGAGAAGCACTGCTTTAATGGGACATTTAAGTGTATGCAATACATGCAAGTAATTTTACATTTTCTCCAAAACTGCATCCAAGTAACAGGACCTTCTTGTTTTAAGTTTAAGGTGGTTTTGGAGGTGGTAAGTAGAAACGGCATAAAAATGTAATAGATAAATGTAAAAAATAGCACCAAAATAGCAGGTTTTATGATTGAT
This sequence comes from Pseudochaenichthys georgianus, assembly GCF_902827115.2. Lineage (NCBI taxonomy): Eukaryota > Metazoa > Chordata > Actinopteri > Perciformes > Channichthyidae > Pseudochaenichthys > Pseudochaenichthys georgianus. The sequence continues at coordinate 419,803 of NC_047506.1, read as the reverse complement.
TAGTACATCGCTGTGTTGGAGGTCGGATGACAACCGGCCATTTAGCAATTTGGTAAAAACTTTTCATTTTTGTAAAGCACTTTGAATGGCCTTGTGCTGAAAGCTGCTATATAAATAAACTTGCCCTCTGTATCTTCCGTGTGTTTCACTACACTGTGCTAAATGAAGCAGAGCAACAACACGTCTTCATTACCTTTGTCAACGCACTGAAATCTGCAAAGCCCCCTCCGAATGACTCGTTACCAAACACTGCAGCAAATGGATCTGAAACACACGAGCATGTAAAAGTCACTGAGCATTTTACACTTTAAATTATTGATTTTTATCTTTTAAACAGCTGCAGTTGTGTCTGTCCCCAGAAGGGGGCGCTGCAGCTCAGTACCTGGATCTGAGCTGGCGTTCACGGTCGTCCCGCCGGGAGCAAACGGGTCATTGGATGCTGCCGTGTCCTTCTAAAACACAGAAAACACATTACTGAGCATATCCTCAAACCTAATCTGAATACCTGTAACTCAAAGAGAAGTACATCGGACACAGGAAAAAACATTTCTCCTCATTAAACTCACCTTTAGATTATTATTATTTGCTTTGACTGACTTGATAACAGCTTATATAACGCATAGGTTAACACAGTGCACCACTGCACATTCTTACAGTGCCTAAATGATTGCTCTTTTGATTAGGGAGACATGGCTACATCCGATAGATTTTAAACAGAACTGTGAACAGAATCTGTGCCTCATAGAAAAATGCATAGATCTTTAATATCAATCTAAAGCAAAACAAAAGCGTTTGTTTATTTTTGTCCAGTTGCTGCAGACAAACACAACACACCCAGATATACCCAGTAATACTTAGTGTCAAAACCATTTCAAACAGCCATGTTGTTATCTTTCTTTACGTGCTTGTAAAGCGCTGTGAGAAAAGTTGTATTATTCATAGACGAGATTTAAATGCTTTTCCTTTTAATAACAATGCACAATAGTATAACTAATGTCAAACTTCATCATATGTCTGCCAATATTCTGGACGGATGCTACTAGGTGTCTGTCAGAGATGTTTAACATTAAGGTCCCTTTGAACGTCAAACTTTGTGTACTTGGAATGTATCCAAAGGACTTCAGACAGACTTCAAAACGGACCAAGCTTCTAGATTTTGGCCTTCTTCAAGCCAGGAGGGCTATCGTTTTATGTTGGAAAAGTACGGATTGGTACTACTAGTAATAGTAGTAGTAGTAACAGTAGTTGTCATAGTAGTAGTAGTTGTAGTGGTAGTAGTAGTAGTAGTAGTAGTAGTAGTTGTTGTAGTAACAGTAGTTGTGGTAGTAGTAATAGTAGTTGTCGTAGTAGTTGTTGTAGTAGTAGTAGTTATAGTAGTCGTATTAATAGTAGTAGTTGTATTTGTGGTAGTAGTTGTAGTAGCAGTAGTATTAGTAGTAATAGTGGTGGTAGTAGTAGTAGTAGTAGTAGTAGTAGTAGTAGCGGTAGTAGTAGTAGTATTTGTGGTAGTAGCAGTAGTAATAGTAGTGGTAGTAGTAGTAGTAGTAGTAGTAGTAGTAGTAGTAGTAGTAGTTGTATTTGTGGTAGTAGCAGTAGTAATAGTAGTAGTAGTAGTAATAGTAGCTGTGGTAGTAGTGGTAGTAGTAGTAATAGTAGCTGTGGTAGTAGTGGTAGTAGTAGTAGTAGTAGTAGTAGTAGTAGTAGTAGTAGTTGTATTTGTGGTAGTAGTTGTTGTAGTAGTAATAGTAGTCGTATTAATAGTAGTAGTTGTAGTAGTAGTAGTAATAGTAGTTGTAGTAGTAGTTGTAGTAGTAATAGTAGTAGTAGTTGTTGTAGTAGCAGTAGTAGTAGTAGTGGTAGTAGTAGTAGTAGTAGTAGTAGTAGTAGTAGTAGTAGTAGTAGTAGTAGTAGTAGTAGTAGTAGTAGTTGGTTGAAGGAACGTTCTGGTAGTGTTGGTGCAGAAAGACTGACATACATCGCTAAGGGCAACCGGAAGGACTTTCTTCAGCTCTGGGAGCCTTGATGCACATTATGAGGGTCTGCCTCTGAAAGGAAACTGCGAAATTACTTTGTTTTATTTTATTTGTAGGCCTATGCTTTTAATACTGGTGCAAGTTGATGGTGTGTGTATGCGTATGTCTGTGATGTATATGGTTTTCGCTTGTTGTTCAATAAGAAAATACCAATACACATAGTGAATAAACAAAACAATGCACAATAGTTCCCCTAAAAAGCCACACTCACCAGGGCGAGGTCAGAGGAGGGGAGAGCGCAGCTGAACGGATCTGTCCCTCCGTCCTGAGAACCAAATGGATCCGTCTCCACGATGGCGTTCACTTTGCCTCCAAACGGGTCAGAGTCGCCCCTATTGTTCCCCGTGGATCTGAACGGGTCAGTTGAAGCCGCGTTGGGAGGTTTGGAGCTGAAAGGATCTGGATCTGCTGCTGGAGCCGAGTCAGAGGGTTTGGATGCAAACAGGTCCGGTTCTGGGACTCCCGTGGTCGTACCGAAGGGGTCCGCTGAGGCAGAGAAAGGGTCTTCTGAGGAGAAGGGGGCGCTGGAGGCCTGGAAGAAAGAGTCCGCTGCAAACGGATCGGATCCTTTAAACGGATCTTCTCCAAATGGATCTGGTTTAAGAGAAGAAGAAAAGAAACAGAACGTTTGAAAGTCATGCATTTTCTTTTTGACATTTCCTGGACATGAAGGAGATTAGTTTATCACTTTTAAATATACAGGTTTAACTTAGATGACTCACCTGGAACTTCTGTCTTTCCAAACGGATCATCTTTGAATGGATCGTCTATGAGGATCAAAAAAGAGGGTTTAAAAACATATACTTTCAAATATAGGGATTTAATTTGAAGACGATATAAAAACACGTTTGAGAAAACATCCTAACCTATTTGTTCGACTGTTTTTATTGAAGGAAATGGATTGCATTATATACATTTGAATCCTCCAATCTGTATAAGTATAACATAAAACACAAGCAGATCTAGTGGAAACTAGAAACGGAAAAAAAACACTTTAAAATGTACAATAAAGTACATTTAATTAAATGTACAATAAAGTACATTTAATTAAATCTGTAGGTAAACCTCAATATGAAGTTTTATGTATAAGCCGTTAACTGACATGCATGCATTTGAGGCTTTTGTGTGCCGAGTGCAAACCTGTTAATCAAACTGTTTGATAAGCAACACCTTGAAATGCTAATTAACAGTTTTTTACAAACCGGTGTCCCAAGAATTGAGAGAAATAAGACTAAAAAAAGTCTAAGATCTTCCATTTCAACTTGTAAAAAAAGGGAGCATAATTGTACTTTATAGATTAGAGTTTATTCAAAGATTCAAAGGTTTTATTGTCATATGATAAGATAAGAAGTACTTTATGTTTGTGTTGCAGCAGCATAACAAAACAAGGCAAGGTACAATACAAATGAAAAGACTAGAAATAAACAAGAAAAATATACATGTTAACAGCGTTTCCGCCAGGGGGCGTCTTGCCGTCATTTGACGCCCTGAACTCGAGCCGAGGGCGTCCAAAAAAAATTATAATCCGAGAGAAGATCCAGTTTTTATCGCTTGAAATGAGGAAAAGGGAAAAGGACGAGGACATCCCTCTGTTGGAGGGCAAAGGAGTCTGGTGGGATTATTCTCGCCGCCAGCAAAGCGCGTTCCTGTGACGGAAAGTGTCCTGCCGGCGAGCCTTGACGGGGGGTGCTAGTGGAGCACGCACGTGAACTGCGAGCGCCGGAGCCTCGCAGCGGCGAAACTGAGGCTCCGTGGTGAACTGTGGTGACACGAAGAGCCGGCTCTCCTTAGTGAGCCGAGCCAAATGATCCGGCTCGCTAAGAAGCGCCGGAATCCCCATCACTAATACGTAACGAGATAGTATAGTTCAAGTCACGTGACACGACGTCACTCGCTCTCGGGGTGGACGCCCTCTCAGCCCTGGGCTGGCGGAAACACTGCATGTTAAATTACAAATGTACAGTAACAAAATATAAAGCAAGTTAATATATATATAAGTATGTGAGGCATGTCATATTAAATCGAATATAAATGTAAAATGTACAGTCCAAGAGAAGCTATGGAGCAGAGAGTTCTCTGCCAGCCAGAGGTATAGTGTGTGTAGAATATTCACATAAGCTACAGTGTAGAAATGGAAATGAAATTCTTCTGACCCGAGCTCCTCCAACAGCAACATATATAATAAAATACAAAATAGAGCAAGAAGTCTATATACATGTAAATAGTATTTATACCAATCTATCAGACAAGGAATTGTACATTAGTGTAATGGAGTGACGCGTCCTAAAACCCCGAAGTAAACTCCTTCCGGTTCCTTCGACAAAAACGCAAAGCAATCTCTCCGTAGGGTTTAGGGAAATAGCTGGAACTAAGGTCTGTGGTTGAGACACATCGAAGAGACGGGTCACGTTTTGCTCAGCCGGATAATCTCCACACGTCGACCCAGAGTTTGCGCTAGACTTTTTCGCTGCCCGTCATTTTAACGGACAAGATCGTAACATTTCCGTCAAAATCCATTATTACACGTCGGGGGGGGGGGGGGGTTCTGTTAGCGCCTGTGTTATGCCGTGTTATGCGTGCCCACTGCACCTCACGGGAGCGTGCCCCGTCGTAAAGCAAATACTCGCAGACATTTCAATGATTGTACGGCAAAGTTAGGTTTGAAAACTATATCATTTCCTTTTTGGCGGGCATGCATAATCCCGGAGCCTCGCTGCGGGGAAGCTTTGCCGCTGTTCTGAGTTTTTTCTAATCTGTCAAAATGACGGACTGCTTTCAGATTTTTCGGAAAATATTCGGTTAACGCGACCTCTGTGTCTGCCCTACTTTTCTAATCATAAATCTAGTCGCCAGAAGCTAAATGCTAACGTTATGCTATCAACGAGCTACAGCCGGGTCGCTGCTTCAACGTCACGCCAACTTCAGATCCATATTCAAACATACAGATTCTAAACGGAACGAGTTGAAGCGTCTGTTTGAACACTCTGCACTGTGGCACTCTATTAAAAGACTAGAAATTAAGATTCCAAAATGTAAACATGTCAAATAGAAATAAAATAGCATTAAAAAAGTAGAAAATATAAATGTTAACTACTCTTTAGATGTTTGTGTGCACTCACGGTCAGTGAAAGGGTCCGGATGGAAGAAGTCCATCTCAGGCAGGGAGGGGGGGCTGGTGAGAGGCGGGAGGGAGGGGGGGGCGACCTGAGGAGGTGAGGAAGACGAGGTGGTGTTTTCTGAAGAATCTTCCTCCTCTCTGCTCTCTGGCTCTGGAGACGCTACCTGTTAAACAGCGCAGTACATAGTAGGGTCGGGGGAATAATCGATACAGCAGAGTATCGCGATAATTTGCGTGGCGATGTTGTATTGGACTCCAAGTATCGATATTTTATTATATAAACTATTCATATTGCAAATCCAAATTAAAGTTTTTGGTAACGATTGCTTTTCATCAATCCACTAGATCAGGGGGGTCAAACTCAAACACACAGTGGGCCAAGGTTTAAAAATGGGTGCTAGTGGAGGGCCGGACTGGTTCAATGTTTATTGCAGAACGTATTGAAATGAACTTATTGCACATATTAAACCTGGAACTAACAAAGCTTAAACTATTGCCTATAAAAGCAACATTAAATAATCAGCTGCATTCATTTCTCATGGCTCTATCTGCAGCTTCTCCAGAGTCACTTCTTATGAGTACATTTCCCCACAGGCCAACAACAGCTTCAACAAAACTATTCCTTCAGAGAGAAACCAAACATGCCCTGCTGTCCTGAGAGAAAGTGCAGAAGGAAGCATCCATTGAACTCAGTGTGCTGCTCTGAGATGCTAGCTCAGATACTTGGCATCTCATCTCGGGTGCAAGGTCATCAATGTTTGGGCTCAGGCTCTGAGCGGAGGAGACCCTCAGGATGGAGGGAAGGTGTGCTGCAATATACCGGCGGGCCAGATCTGATAGGAATTAGAAATTATCCTGCGGGCCGAAATTAAATCCACCACGGGCCTGATTTGGCCCCCGGGCCTTGAGTTTGACACGTGTGCACTAGATGGTGCTGAGCTCATGGCCATGGGTAAAGTCAGAGGGATTGGCAGGAAGTTAGTCAAAACAAAGATGTAAATATATATATCGCAATACTTGGCATATCGTAGAATCGCAATACTATCATATCGTGGCTTGAGTATCGCATCGTGGGGAGCATGGTGATTCCCACCCCTAGTAGATAGATGGATAGACTGTGCAATATATACCTGGCTGCTAAATCCTCAGAACTGTTACAGGATTTTGTAAATTGTGTAATCTTTAGTATAATCTTACATAGTATACAAATCTTTTTTTGTATCTTTAATATTTTTGTATGCATGCTTTTTAGGTAACATTAAGCTGTCTTTGGCTCTTTTATGTTTATGTACATTTCCCCTCTGTGGGACTAATAAAGGTATTCTGAGATATGTAGATACTTTATCGATCCTAGTTTGGGAAATTATTTCGTCGCAGAAGTGTCTTCAGACTTTTTAATACAATACTTCAAATACTTAAAAAAGTAGAAAGGAGAATTAGCAATTAAAAATTAAATTAAAAATATCATCAAATATAAATAAATCCATATACAATATTCTGGATAAAACAAAACAAAATATTATATTCTGGATAAAGTGATGTTGACTTAATAACTTAATCCTTGAAACTTCAGGGAAACATGTGTTAACTTTTGTAAAATTGAATGTGTTTACCTGCAGTGGGCTGTCTTCTCCATCATCCATGACCTCTGAGTAGATGTCAGGTGTCGGGCTTCTTTGTTCCTGGAGACATGAGGGGAGAAACAGAACCGACTAGTGTGACTATCAGAGAGATATCCTGAGAAATGACAAGTTATATTCTACATTTTGTACAATATTTCTGTTGCTAAGTTTGCTGGTATTGCATGATGGGTAAGTGCTAAAAAATTATAATAAGAGATTCCTATTTTTAAATAGAGTGCTAAAGGAAGTTAGCATGACTGTAGCTTCTTACAACCGCAATTTAAATGGGATTTTTTCTTTTGGTTTTTGATTTATTGCCAAAGAATATGTGTGGCATATACGTGATCTTATTTTTTCACTTACTACCAATTACCTTTTTCAAGATACCTAAAAGCTACAAGTGAGGTATTTATTTATGTGCATTATGTCATAGACCATGGGTTGGCAACAGGCGGCTCGTGCCATTGTTGGCCCGCCAGCAATAATATTTGGCCCGGGAAATTAGCTTTGTTTTGAAAGAAAAGTAGTTTTTTTCTGACATTTATGAGAGAAAATTCCTAATGTCCGACTGCAAGTGAATGCAGCACAATCAATCAATCAATCAATCAGTATTGATTCCAAACGCACTAAAGCTTTGGATCTTAATACGTTGGTGAGCAGGGGGCGGACTGGGCGGACTGGCCGTCTGTAGAATCTGGAGAATCACAGAAATGCCGGTCGCCAAGGGCCGGCTTTGTTCGCTGACGGCCGGCACCGCGGCGAGGTTCGGGGGGGCCGGCCATCAGCGAACAAAGCCGGCCGGGGGGCGTTGACACTTCACCAGCACCCGGCACTCACTTGCCGACCCCTGTCAACAAAGTTTACGTCCATTCAACTTGTGTTAACCTCAGAAATTGTTTCAGGCTCAACTAAAATGCTATTTGAAAATCCCATTGCAGAAATGCCGATTTATTTCCAGGTTTTAGTGCTAATTTCTTCAACTCTCTACAGTCCGTTTTTGGAGTAGGAGATAGTGTTGTAGGCTTTATGTCGGCTTCTTTCCATCCTTGAAAGAAAGTGTATTTATTTCTCTCACCGTGTTCTCTCGCAGCTTGGTGAGGGTCGACAGATTATTGTAAATCAGCTCTGATGAGGCTAGACTCGTGTAAAGATCATCCAACGCATCACGTTTAATATCTTCCTCCTTCTCCTCTTCCTCTTCATTCTCCCCTCTCTCGTTTTGATCTGAAAGTTCATTCGGCTCAAAGAAAACGGCCGCCGGTTGTTCCTCCTTCAGCTCTTTGGGCTGGTCCTCCTGGAAGAAGTCCCCTTGATGCAGCTCTGCGGTGGGGCCTCCTGATCCGTTGACCATGACAGGAGAGCTGTCCTCCAGCGCTCTCTTCCAGCTGAGCTGAGCAGTCACTGACCTTTCCTCCACCTGAAGGTCGTTCAGTTTCTGCTGGACCTGAGAGCAGAGCGGTGCAGAGGGTTAAGAGTAAGCAAACAAAGCAAGCAAAACTTTATTTATTTGTTGCAGCCACAAAACACTTAAAGGTGGGGTAGGTAAGAATGAAGAAACCAGCTCGAGTGCGCTAGAATTTGAAAGTACGCAGCCGAAGAAAATCTGCCCCTTCCTTCAGACTTCCTCACAGAGCCCCTCCCCCAACACACACGAACGCGCACATGACCAATGAGGGCACGAGATAAGTTTGTGCCCCGATGGAAGGCTGACAGGCAGGTAGGCCGTCCAGTTACTTTAGCCGGCTCAGATGATTGGTCGTGCTTTTTACAGCGCCACAGCTTCCACTGATGAAATTTTTTCATGTATTTATCTTCAAAGCATTTAATGTATTCATTGCTATCGGGATGTTAAGAGCACTCCATGGAATATAACAAGTGCTTCTGAAGTGAATTTCCTACCCCACCTTTAAGGTAGAGTGTAAAGACATAGGACAAAAGTCACGAGTATTACAATTAAAAGCACGTTATTTAAGACATAACATAAACTTGAGTTTAACCAAGTGAACATATCCAGAAAACTACCCGTAAGAACTCATAAAATAAATACAAAATAATAATCAATAAAACCAACATTTGACCAATAGAATAAGGTGAATAATACGCAAGACTAAATATGAAAAACCAGTCAAATAAATATCTATAAGAACATATAAATAATAATAATTAAAACCAACAGTTGACCAATAAAAAGGGAATACTTAAGATAAGCAACCAATCAGTAAGAATGAATATGAGTTACTAAAACGAACAGGAAGTATTAAAGTAGTAAAAAGGGTAAAACCTATAAATAAAGTTAAATAAACATTTTAACTTTGTTCTGGGTAAATTGGAGACTCACTGATTCCCCGAAACCGACCTGTGCGACCTGAGTGAAGGAGTCTCTGACGGACTCCTGCAGAGGGGTCAGCTGCTCCTGAGCCGCCTGCACTTTCTCCTGCAGCTTCCGGCTCTCCTCCTGCAGAGAGAGCAGCTCCTCTCGCGCCTGAACCAGCTCCTCCTCAAACTGACAGATCTTCTGCTCCTGCTCCTCGTGCTCCGACTGCAGCGAGGTGATCTGTGGCGGAAGAAACCGTGGTGAAAAAACGGAGAGAATCGAGTCAGGATTTGCAGTCTGTCTTTTTTCTCTTTGGAAGATTCTTAACTTGGTGAAATGAGCGGGAAAGCATAATATATATATATATATATATATACCGTACTTTTCGGACTATAAGCCGCGACTTTTCCCCCCATTTTTTTTGTACAGCTAACGGCCACTAGGGAACCTCCTAAATCTATGGATTTTACAGGTAAAATTAACCACCTTTAACTCTATGGGCTCTCGGACCAGTCCGCGCCCGCCACCTTTAAGCGGCGGGCTCCAGCAGGAAAAGCTGGAGGCCGGAAAAGAGTGAGACAGGTCGCGCGCCAAAGTACAAGTGGAACCGAGAGACAGAACGAGAGCAAGACAGACAGACAATTTAGCTGCTGCGGCTTATATGAAGGTGCGCTTTATAGTCCGAAAAGTACGGTAATATATTTCTGTTCAGTTCCAACCTTGGTAATGAAGTAATATATCAGGGTATATGCAGAATCCTGAAGTCAAATACCTTTTAAGACCCTTTCCGTACATTTTAAGACCTCATCTCCACTTGGAGTTTCAACCGGTTACCTTGGCGACACACTTCACCTCACATTGACTATACACAGTATTGATGGTCCTTCCACCTTATCTTCCAACCATTTGGACGCAGATTTGCATTTCCCCATAACGATGTTGCTTAGCAACCGGCGTAAACGGAGCTTCGCGCGCCATCAAGCAGTGAGCGTGCGATGTCCTGTTCAGATGACGTCAAACCCAACGGGATGCCATCAATAAACTCCACAGAATCTCACTACACACCTACGCCGTGACTACATTCAGGCAGACTGCAGAACACAACCTCTCTGGACCATTTAGATACTTATTGAAAACAAGCTGCAAAATGTAATACCTTGGGAAATGCCCTTTAATACTTTTTAATAGCCTTCATTTTCGCAAAATTTATTTTTTATTAACTTTTAATACTTTTTAAGACCACGCGGACACCCTGTATATTTTTCACTAGTGTCCACGTTTATAAAGCCTATTTATATATTTGTTTACATTATTATAGTTTTCTTCAAATAGTTTCTATCTGTGTTTTTAATTGTTTTATTTTATGTATGCACCACAACACCAGGTGAAATTCCTACCTGGTAATATACCTGATTCTGATTCAAGTAACGAAATAAGAGAAGCAGTCACTAAAAGAGACGTCTCCTCAACCCACCAGATTGGACTCTTGGTTGGTCTGCTGGCGAATATGATCGAGCTGCTCCTCCAGAGAGCCTTTCTGTTGGTCCAGCTCCTCTAACGCCTCCTGGACCTTGGATCTCTGACTCTGGAGTCTCTGAAGTTCCCCGCCCTCCTTCGCCACCTCATCCTGAAGGTCCTGCAGACACAAAGCAACGAGGAGAAGAGAAGAAATCAGTGTGAGCTTGGTAACCGTCTGCTCCATAGCTTCAATTGATAACTGGACTCAAAGTCCCACTGGACATTTTACTCATGTTCTATTCAATATTGAATAATCCATTCTTGCTCAATAATATCCAGCATTATATTTGTTACTGGTAATTTGTATTTTCCACATGTATGTTTTTTAATGCTATTTTTATTTCTGAAATATATTTGACTGTTTATTTCTGTGTCTTAATTTCTCTTTCTCTTTATCCATCAATCCATCTAACCATCCATCTATCTATCTATCTATCTATCTATCACCAATCCATCCATCCATCTATCCATCTATCTATCCATCCATCCATCCATCTATCTATCCATCCATCCATCTATCCATCTATGCATCTATCCATCCATCTATCTATCTATCCATCCATCCAGCCATCCATCTATCCTTCCATCTATCCATCCATCTAGCCATCCATCCATCCAATAGGTGTATCTCAAATAATCTCTACATCACTGGTCTGATTGTGGCCGTCCACCTTTCTTCTATTTAGATCCACTGTAACTCTGCACAGGCTCTCTGTAATGTGATGTATTAAAAAAAGGCTAAAAACTGCAAAAGGAAGTGAACCATCAGCCGAGCAGAAGAGGCACACAATGTCTTCCCCAGCCCGATATGTAAACAAAAGAGATGAAACAAAATACTGCATGTGCGAAAGAATGAGGTTGCGTAATGACATGCATTAATTATACGAGCACATTGCAGTCGGTGTGACCTGCCACTTTTGTTTAAGTGTAACTGTGTCTTTAAATGGACTTTGTACGACTAAAAATAGTTCAGAAACACATCTGAAAAACGGACATAGAAGTAAGGCAGAGGGAGGGGAAGCAATGCAACAAAAGTCTCCGTCTGGGCTTAAATCAGACATGTCGCATGGCATTTAATTTCAATTTCAACACAATACTTTTGCATACGTACAACTTGTTTTCATTTTATATATATATATATATATATATATATATATGGATCTGCTTTGGAGATACAAGAGCTGTTCATCCAAGGTATCCTGGTCATATGGCAGTGTACAGTTAGCAGTTTTAATTAAAAACAGTTCAAACTAAAGGGAAATGGTAACAGAATTGAGACCTATAGGCCACACCAGTCATACCAGTGATATCCATAACACATGCCACCTAAGAGAGTTGTGTAAAATGACCACATTTGGGAGGCCTACGTAACTACATTTGCTTCCATAAATCCTTAGAACCGGTACAAGGTGTGTTTTTTGCATTTTGTAAATTGTGTAACTTGCTGCTGTTAAATACATCAAACTATGTGCAATATATACATTATATACATATGCCATTAATAACTGTGTAATATATACCTGGCTGCTAAATCCTAAGAACTGTTAGAGGATTTGTATTTTGGAAAGTATTTTTCCCATTGAGTTCATTGATCTCTTTTTCAAGGGAGACCTGCTCAAGTAGTTCCACATGAAACATAAAAACATAAACAGAACAACAAAAGCATCATTTACATAATTATCCACATAAACAGGTACCAATAGCTTCCGATTGAGTAGCATCCAACCGAGCTTTAAAAACATTTAGTGGCACCAGATTGTTCAGTTTCCATTTAATGTGCAGACTATTCCAAGACAGAGGAGCTGCATCTAAAAGCTGTCTTCCCTCAGACAGTCCTAGCAGTTGGCACATTTAATAAAACCACAGCATGCGATCTCAGGAAGAAGCCACTTACAATTCTCCGTGAGATCAGGGAGCAGATTTTACTTTTATATTATATTTTGTATTATATCATAACTTTTGTTAACATATGTAACATTAAGCTGTCAGTGGCTCTTTCCTGCTGTAACGATGCACATGTCCCCTCTGTGGGACTAATAAAGGGATTCTGATTAAACCTGTCAGGGTTTAGTGCTAGTATCCTGTTAGCTGTCTATCGGTCTGTTGATGATAATTATTACTATACTCTCTCTCTCTCTCTCTCCAGGTGTCGGCACTTCCTGTCCGCGTGGCACCTGCTAGACTGATTGTTGTTCCCGCCCCTGATTGTGTCCACCTGTGCCCCGTTACCTAATATGTATATTTAGTCCTTCTCTCCCTTTGTCTGGTGTTGGTTCGTTTTGTCTTGTCGTTATCTCCATGCCTGTGTACCAGAGAACCATGTTACCTAGTAGAACCTAGTACCTAGTAGTAACCTAGTAGAACCTAGTACCTAGTAGTAACCTAGTAGAACCTAGTAGTAACCTAGCAGAACCTAGTACCTAGTAGTAACCTAGTAGAACCTAGTACCTAGTAGTAACCTAGTAGAACCTAGTACCTAGTAGTAACCTAGCAGAACCTAGTAGTAACCTAGCAGAACCTAGTACCTAGTAGTAACCTAGTAGAACCTAGTACCTAGTAGTAACCTAGTAGAACCTAGTAGTAACCTAGCAGAACCTAGTACCTAGTAGTAACCTAGCAGAACCTAGTACCTAGTAGTAACCTAGTAGTAACCTAGTAGAACCTAGTACCTAGTAGTAACCTAGTAGAACCTAGTAGTAACCTAGTAGAACCTAGTACCTAGTAGTAACCTAGTAGAACCTAGTAGTAACCTAGTAGAACCTAGTACCTAGTAGTAACCTAACAGAACCTAGTACCTAGTAGTAACCTAGTAGAACCTAGTAGTAACCTAGTAGTAACCTAGTAGAACCTAGTAGTAACCTAGTACCTAGTAGTAACCTAGTACCTAGTAGTAACCTAGTACCTAGTAGTAACCTAGTAGTAACCTAGTACCTAGTAGTAACCTAGTAGAACCTAGTACCTAGTAGTAACCTAGTAGAACCTAGTACCTAGTAGTAACCTAGTAGAAACCTAGTAGTAACCTAGTAGAACCTAGTAGTAACCTAGTACCTAGTAGTAACCTAGTACCTAGTAGTAACCTAGTACCTAGTAGTAACCTAGTACCTAGTAGTAACCTAGTAGTAACCTAGTACCTAGTAGTAACCTAGTAGAACCTAGTACCTAGTAGTAACCTAGTAGAACCTAGTAGTAACCTAGTAGAACCTAGTAGTAACCTAGTAGAACATAGTAGTAACCTAGTAGTAACCTAGTAGTAACCTAGTACCTAGTAGTAACCTAGTACCTAGTAGTAACCTAGTAGAACCTAGTACCTAGTAGTAACCTAGTAGAACCTAGTACCTAGTAGTAACCTAGTAGAACCTAGTACCTAGTAGTAACCTAGTAGAACCTAGTGAATCGATGTAGATTCTTAGTAGATCCTAGTAGTCAATATTGGATAGCTTGGTTTATTGACAATAAAGAATATTACCAAGCAAACGGAATCGAGCATCTGAGTTCTTACGAGGTCATCGTAGCAAAACCTTTGTTATGCAATATACTCCTTTTTATACAATAGTGGGAAAGGAGCTGTGAACTGGTATTAATGTGTCCTTTTACGGTGCTTTCAAGGACAACTGGACTCAGTAAATTACTCTAAGCTTGCAAAAACAATAACATAATGCAAAAGACTAAGAAAAAAGACAAGGCAAGTTTCAGTCCGAGCAGGGGGAGGGGCACAGATCACGGCAAACCGACAGCGCAGGATATATGATGTCCAGGGTATATTTAGAAAACACAATAGAGTATGGATAGCAAAAATCACTCGAGGCGACCCTGCAGTGCAGCTAAGAAATGCAGCATCCTCAGCGTGAGACTCCCCTGAGATCCAGAACTAGCCCTTGAAGCCATCACATCCCAAAGATAGCGCCCATCTCTCAGGCTCAGTGAGGCAGCAGACGCGCCTACACAAGGTCTCTGAGAAACATTAACCATGTTCCTGAACAAGCGCCTCAGACTGCGGG